>NW_026885411.1:0-64862 GCF_032173495.1 Musca vetustissima | reverse complement strand
TTTTGTTCTTTGCCTTATTCAGGATTGGCTTGATTTTCTGTCTTCTTCATTATTTTTAACTTTTTAATTTTAATTTCGAACATTTTGATTAGGGAGATACGAATGCTTTTAATTGCCATTCATTAAAACTGTTTCTTTGGAGCTCGGTTGGTCTGCTCGCTTGGTCCTATCATCAACATTTCTTTTTTTGTTTCCTTTTTTTTTTGGTATTACACTTCTTGTTACTTTCCTGTGCTGATTCACAGTTATGGTTGAAATGTAATTGTTTCGACGCCTTCCACTGTCCTTTTGTCATGAAAGAAAGCAGGGGTTTGAAAGTATTAAATGATTGATGGAAACTAGATCTGAGGAAAACTCGAAAATATTTCGTAAAGATTTTTTACCAAATAAAATATTTGTTATTGGAGTATCTACAGTTCTTATTTGAATTCATATTTTCACGAACCTAATATAGGGTTCCTCACAAAAACTGTTGTCATGACATAAATTATTTATTTTGGAAACAAATTTAGAGTTCAGGGGATCTTGTGGTGTGTAACTGCAAGAGGACACAAAGTACCAAGTTGTAGTCATAACACTTGCATGAATAAATTGATATGGGGTCCAACCTTAAGAAACCAGAAATTCTTTAAAACTACCTTCACTCTTGGTGTCAAAAGTCCACACTCATTTATAGCCCTGCATTCATTGCATTAATATCACATAGCAGTCTGATTGCAATTTTGCATATTATTCTACCCGAAACTACTACATCGTTATGCTAAAGCCTTATTCTTCTTCGCCTTCTTCTGGTTCTTATACTATCCTGGGATTGTATTCATTTTCATTCAGATGGTCTACCATGATGGGCTCATCTTTCGGTATCATAAAAAACAATTGTATGTATGTCGGTAATGTAGATTTTTTTCTGAATATAAAGTGAAACAAAAGTTTTTGTTCATCTTCTTCGTTTTGTCCCCAAACTGCACACACAGCAGGTAACAACGCATAACTTTTACATTATCCTTTGAGAATATCCTTCGCACAAAAGAATGCCAGAGATTGAACATACTCTTTCGAGTGCAATAGGGGGAAGACCAAAAGGAAATATAATGAATACGTAACGAATACGATGCGATGTCCACTTGCGTTATTTTATGGTTTCATGTTCGTCTCGTCGTTGTTATTCGCCAGCTTGTTCGTTTGCTCGTTGTATCATCGTCATCATCATTGTTGATGGCCACAATTATTTTCAACATCAATGATCAAAAGCTGAATGTCCGGAAAATGAAAGCTGTCGGAAAAATATAATGTTGGCTAATAAATGTTAATGGTTTTCATCAACGCTGTGAGAGCAGGGGCGTAGCAATTTATTGATGAGATGTAAAATTGTTAATATGTATTAAATCCTTCCAAAATCTAATAATGAAGCAAGTTATGGTGGGATTCGATCAGGAAAGCCTGGCCTGGAACTTCAACATATCAAAAAGCCTGGACTGGAACTTCAACATACCAAAAAGGACAGTATGAAAGTCGATCTTGGGTAAACACAAAAGATGTTCCTATGATTTTTATTGTAATAGACGTGGCATGTTTGACCATTATCATCAGATGAACCGGCTTCAATCAATCTAAATACGTGTCAAACCGCAATATAGGCAAAATTGTATCTCAATTAGGCAGACTGAGAGTAGTTGGTGTACCGCCAAAAAATATTATTAAAAATTAATGTAAATTTAGAATCCTGACTTACTTCTTTCGGAATGCAGCAGTACAGCGCAAAATTTTATCTCAATCGGTCAACAAGTTATATGTGCATCCTAGGCTCAATTGCAAAATTTCATTGCAATCGGAGAAACGTTAAGTATTCTAAGAAAAAAAATTTTTCAAATTTTTTTTTTCGATTTTTTATATTTGGACTCTGTTTAAGCACATATCGCTCATTTTGCTGCAAGACCGGCATAAATAAAAACAAGTGAAAAAGGCATTAAATTCGGCCAGGCCGAACTTTGGATACCCTCCACCATAGGTAGAACATACCAAAATTTGGACCTCAATTTCAAACCCAATATTTTAGTAAAGTACCTCAATACTTTCCTTCAGAAAAATACCCCCAAAATACTGAAAATTGGGGGTACTGTTTTATGGGGGCTACCAGAAAAAGTGGACCCATATTTATAATTTTTAATGGAGACATTTAGTATCATAAAGAACAAAATGTACCAAATTTCAGCGAATTCGGTTGAAAAGCGTGCTAAAGAACCCTAAAATATCGAAAAATTACAACATGGCTAGATCGTCTTAGAATTTTACCCTGATCAAGAATATATATACTTTATAGAGTCGGAAATGAATATTTCTATGAGTTACAAAAGAAATGGCAAAATTAATATACCCTCCATACTATGGTGGAGGGTATACAAAGTTGGCGGGATCTTCTTTATATTGGGCTTTGACAAAACATGAACCTATTTTAAAAATCTTTTGCAATAATTTTTTTTCAAGCACAAAAATTTGGCTATTAAAATTATAACTCACTACGGCGAGGAAGTTCGGTTAAAATGTTAAAAATACTGAAAGTGAGGCGGACCTTTAGCTACGTCAAAACATATACCTAAAAGCATAATTTTCTGAGTAAATGTATATTAACTAGCAAAATCACGAAATGACAAACTGAAGGCCTTTCGTGTGAAAATGAGTCTAAAATCCTCAAAATATTTAAACATAAACCAGTATTTCAAAAAGTATGCCACATTCCAGCCCTTTTAATTGTAAATTTTTCTGTTTAAACCTCAAAATACCTAACATCAGGCGGTACCTTTGTGTGGTAGCTATATCAAAACGATATATAATTTGCAATACCGAACCTCCTAGGCAATGTCTGATATATATATATATATATATATATACATATATATATTTTGAATGTTGCGATCTCGATCGTGAACATACTCGTACTGATATAGGGACATGGCTAAATCGACATATTATTTTGATGAATAATATATGGTTTCTCCCGGGATTATTTCGATGTGTTGCAAGCTGAATAACCAATTTGAATTGAAGCTAGAATCTTAAACCAATGATGTGAGACGTATGATAAGGCTGCTTTTGTGTACATTTGTAAAATAAAGGTACCAACAGTACTGAATAACTACTTTCAATAATTAACGACCAAAACAAAAGGCATATGGTTATAATCCTGAAATTTTGTATGTGGGTTAATATTGGTGCGTAACAATATTCTTACTGACCCTTTTGTTTTTGCAAAATTTTAGTTTGAATTATAGAAAAAAAAACGCTACCAATCGATTTAAGGTTTCAAAAAGTTCAAGTCAAAATTTCCAACACCTCTTCCCATAGAAAATAAATTTTCAATGGAGCAATTAATTAGAACAATTATAATATTGATACGCCCATGGATATTACAAACGGATGTGTGATTATGACTACATCATTAGTGTAACCATTTTTTATATCCATTTAATCTCTTTTCAATGAAAGGAAATTCTTCTGTGTTCCATCTTACTTCCTTGCTGCGTGTAAAATGACAATTATTTAAAAAGAATTCGATTTTATGACTTTTGCAGCAGTTAAACATACTGACCTTACAGTAAATTGTATGCTTAAATTCTACTTTACCAAAAATAAATATATATATATATATATATATGTATATATATATATATATATATTTGAGGTATTCTTATTAAAATTGTGGAAAAGAGGTCTACTTCGTATCCAAATCTACATTGCTAATTTCTTATGATAATGCTTGTCGCCGCTTTCAATCTACTGCATATAACTTTAGTCTCTAAAAAATCGATCTAGTTAAAAAATTGTTTTTGGATATGTTTCATTTGCGATATTACTACCATACTACCCTTCGAAGGTATGATTACATTAAATCTACCGACAGATAGAAATTGCTAATTCGTCTTAAAATTCCATACTTAAGATATAAACTGATTATTCGAGTACAGAATATTTCCCATCCTATAGTGGAGTATAGCTACATGGAGACAACCCCATCACACGAACCAAATTAGTTAACTAATTAAATATAAAAAGGGTTTATATGGGGTTACAACAAAAGGACTGATATTAATAACTTTTGCTAGGGTGATTTGTTATTAAAAAAGGATACAAACTACTAAATTACAGCCAAATTTTAAAACGTGTCCAAAAAACCCAAATATATTGTAAATTAGAGAATACCGTTATATATGGGCAACCTAAAAAGATGACCAATATTATTAATATTTGGCAGGAAGACTTGGTACACAATTAAACGATCGGTATTTCCATGGGAACCACCTAAAAAGTGAACCCTGGGGGCTACCCGAAAAAGTGAACAAATTTGTATACATTTGTATAGAGAGATTTCGGTTGGTTCGGTATATATAGCACTGCAATATACTTTTGGCCGATGAGGGCTACCCTTAGGATTCTCACAAACACGTTTTACATTTGACAGTTTGGAATCTCATTGGTATTCTATCAAATATTATCACTATATGTCCATGTTTCGGAGTATCCTCGGGCATGTTTTTCAACCAAATTGACTATAATTTAATATTTTTGATTCTAACCGACCGAACTTTACGAGTTGTTTACTTACAGATGTACTGACACTTTTTTAACATTGACAAATCAATCTCATCGTGTGAAGCAAGGGCATATTTTTAATGCGTCTGGTTGAATTCGAACAAGTGAAAAAGGCATCAATTTCGGTCGAGAGGATCTTTTAGATTCATGCCATAATAAAATTGTATTCACAAATATTTGATTATTATTAAAATATTTAAATTTTTAAATGTAAAATTCGATTTAAATGAAAAAATCTCTGGTTCGTTGAACAACATTCACTGTTCGGCTGTAATAACCAGTCTCCCCTTACTTGGTGGTTGTTAGTTTTGTAACCGTGTCTTTTTGTTCCTCTTGGCATTTCATTGTTTGTTTATTCCAGACATTGGAATGCTATTATAAAGTTCGTATATTTATTTTCCAAATTATTTCGATGTAAATACCAAGTGTTGTTACGAGCAACATGACCTAAGAAGTGCTTAACATTGTTATATCTATCTCTTTCTCTCTCTGACAAGAGACCAGTATTTAAAGTTTTATGAATTGCATTCATAAATTGCAGAAATCCAGACATTGGAAACACTTCAATTATTCTATTCATCTATATCTATATTATGTATATAAAAATGGAGCAAGAAAAATGTATACTAACGCATCAATTGAGAACGGCTGGACCGATTTGACTCAACATTTCTTTCAGTTGTCGGTAATTACAGTGGGAAGGTTTTTATGAAATAAATTTTTGAGAATAATCCGCGGAAATCTTTCAAAAATTAGTTTAAAGAAACGGTTGGACAGATTTGACTTAAAGTTTCTGTTAGTAGTCTGTAATTGATATATTTTGAAATATATTAGCATTTCCACACATTTTATATCGAACCTTTATGTTTTCATCTCTTCGTAGTTCTTTTTGGACATATTTTGTGGCGAAAATGTTCAGCGTATATCTTTAAGTAATTTTCAATTATGGAAAATTCTCAAAAATATTAATTTTCTATAATAAATTGGATTGAAAAAACTATCTATACAGAAAAACCTCAGAACAGATGTTAATGAGATTTACACAGTATCACATGACGTGTCCTGAAAGTAACATAGGTTATATAAACTTCTGAACTTTTGCGTGGATGCAGAGTTATAGCATCAAGAGTGAACATACCTCAAAATTTCTGTTCATGTAATATGCGTATATCTTTAGAACGGTAATAGACACCGTCTATTTGTCTGAATAACGTAGGTGTAAATACACACCATACATACAAAAATGAGCGTGGTACGATTGGGGAAAATGCACATACAGCGACAATAATATTTTTTGTTTGATTAGTCAAAAACCGATCAACAGATTTTACTGAGAATTTTGCAGCACCTCATGCTACCCGATAGGAAAATCAAAGGCTAGATAAAATCCTAAAATTTCGCGTGAATGTGGAGTTATGGCATCAAAAGTAATCACAAATTGGAAATGACATAGGTATTCTATGTTTATATCCTAAGGGGCGTTACAGATTCCCACTTTAAAATTTGCTTGAGTAAATTGGTTACAAATACGCATCATCCCTATGAAAATTGGGGTGATACAATGGACGGAATTTACTCACAATTGAATTAAATTATCTATACATGGAAAAAAGAAACACTTTTGGTCGTAGACTCAAAAATCACTGAATAGACTTTGCAGAATTTTTCGCAGTCAGTCACGCCATCCATGGAAGTAAGATATGCAAAATAAACATTCAAAATTCCGCTATGACGAAGAGTTGTAGCATCAGCATCTTAAATGACCAGGAAGTAAAATTTGGTCAAAATCAGAAATTTTCGACTCATATTTTTTTGTTCTATTATAAGTACATTATTATCAGTAATTATAATAGCCACCAGTTCAATAATTCCGCCAACGTCTACTGCTTTCCATCTCTCCATTGTCATATTCATACATATTGCAATAAAATTTGTGTAACATGAAAAATTGTTGACATTATATTTTAATTTTAATAATTCTACCAACATTGGAGAAAACGAACATGAATTCAATAAAATAATGTATTAGCAATAATTGGGAGATATAATAATCTGAAATCGGTAGCGGGTTATAATCATAGCTGACCTGAAAACAAAATGTGTACATTACTTGCGAAATTAAGTTTAGTTGATCAAACGGATATTACTAAAACTATGCCCTGATTTATATTAGGCGAGATTACTTGCGGTAATTATTATCGTTCCCTTTTGAACTTGCTTCATGCGTCTATACAAGGCAATTCGGTTTCAAGAATATTTCTGTTTTCATTTGATGTCAATAGTTTTTTCACATTTGAATAAATATAAAATGTCAACAAATACGAATACACAAAACGAATTGCCAGAAAATTGTCGGTACGAGCAATTTTTTTTCCATTTCTATTCCCCTTGCCCCTCTCTCCTAAAGTCAAAGACTTGCCGCAAGTAAACTCGCCTAATCTAAATAGGGACTATTATTTCGAGGATGTGTAGAGGAAACTACTTACTCAATAGCCACAAAATTCTATCTTGGGACTTGAAATTAGTTTCCTAAAAATACCAAGGTATGTACAGTTAAGAACATGATACAAACATGAGTTAAGAAGAAGACTAAATCTTAGTTCGTTAAAAATAATACAACGTGAAGGGATCCCAGCCATATAATGGCAAATCAGATGAGAATACCGACATGGTAATGGGAATGAAGGATTTTATTGGTCTTTGAACGATTAATGCAAAACATGTGAACATTGTGGAAAATATATTAGTGTATAATCCTATTGAGACAAGTCAAGCTGTTTCCAATAACGTATACATTAACCAGCTGCTACGGTATTAGTACTGATACATTACACTTCGAACAGTAATTGGGGCTACTATAGTACCTTTAACAATCCTATCAATAAATAGTAGCATTTAAACTAAATACGAATAGTTTACTACTACGTGTTATTCACTTTAGTTGGGGCCACGGGTCCTGCCAGATTTATATATGAATTTCCTGTGTAGTAACCTTGACAATTTTTTACCCTTCACCACACTGTGGTACAGGATTTTATGGCATTGTGCATATGTTTGTAACAGGCAAAGGAAACGAGATAGGCACATGGTTCCTATTGAGAATATGCATAGAATCACTTTCTAAGTCGATTTATGCATGTCCGTCCATCCGTCCATCTGCCTGTCCATGTTAAATTGTAAACAAAGTACAGGTCGCATTTATGATTCGAATTGGATGACATTTGGCGCAGCTTATTTATTTGGCTCAAGGACGGACCCTATTGAAATTGGGAAAATCGGTTCAGATTTAGATATAGCTCCTATATATATTTTTGCCCGATTTAATGTAAATGGTGCACCAAAGTCCAAAGTCTTTCGATTTGCACGAAATTTGGTACAGCGTACTGAATTAAGCCTGGAATGATGAAAGGTGAGTTCCGTGAAAATCGATTTAGATATAGCTTCCATATATAGTTTCGTCCGATTTAAGACAAATGGTGACACAAAGTCCCTATGTATTTTCGATTTGCACAAAATTTTGCATAGCGTACGAACTTAAGAGTAAAATGATGTGTGTTAAGTTTCGTGAAAATCGTATCAAATTGAGACTTGAATAACGTTATTAAGTTTTATTAAAGTTGGTGCAGATGCAGCCATAGCTTTCATATATATTTCCATAGAAAGGGTGTCTAATTGAATTAACATTTTTAAGTTTTTAACAGTGCGGCGTACCGAATAGCGTTTAACAATTTTGCTATAAATCGTTTTTCATAAATTTGTCCCATGGTACGCAGACGACTCTAAACATGCCCGAATGATATTAAATAGGTTGCAGAAAGACATGAGCGAACATTGACATTCAATGGTAAGGATACATATGTACACAAAGTGGTGAAGGGTATCATGTAGTCGACCCAGTCCGACTTTACTACTTTCTTACTGGTTTCTTTTACTTCGTTTCTCTAAATATGGTGAAATGATTTTACGAATGACATATTTGGGATTTATTGTTATAAACAGTGCCAAAATTTAATATTTTATCCAAACATACATACTGATATGATTTTCCGAGATTCTTCGTGATCCTTTTGTATAATTAATTTGTTTACTTCCCTCTCGAAATTATAATATTGTCATGTGTATTACAGATTAAAACCAATTTCCATACCTTTGCAAAAATAATTTCTATAGCATTCACCCTATTAGTTGCCAACCCATGTAAGAACATTTCAATTGGTTCGCCCCACCGCCTCTTCCGCTTACGAACAATAGTTATGATTAAAATTTAATTGCTACACACTTTTAATAAATTTAATTAAAATGTAAACATAGTTTGCATGTTACACAACGAACACATATGAGATACACTTGTGAAAGTTTATGACTTGTAAAAAGGGAACCACCACAACGAAATGAAGATGGAGTCTGAAGAGGTGGCAACAGATTCATTGTAGGACCCAAAAAGTTAGGGTGCAAATGTTGCAACAATTCATTCCAGAAACCATTGATATTTTCTGTTTCTACTGTTCACCACATTAAGAATAGTTGTTGTCGTCGTTGTTGTTGTTGTTCATAATGATGCTGCTGATGTTGTTGTTCTTTGCAACCATTAATGTGTAGTAAATAACTGCAGAAATGTGCAATTAGTGGCATACTTCTATTTGTAGCACATTTGTATTGACTTTTGCCTCGATGCTGTGCTCGGTATTACTTTGCCACATACTATTCCACCTTCTCGCCCCACATGCCACCACACAAATGCTGCAATGACTTATAATGCGTGGCTGCACCGGCAGGGACAGCCACAGCCAGTTATACAAATCTACAACACGCAGAGAGTAAGGAAAAGCAACCGCAGCAGCAGCAGCAGTCGACCACATTTACAATTTTCCCTTTCTCCAAATAAGACAAAACAAATGCATTGCAATGGCAATTACTTAGCCAGACAACAACAACAACACCAGCAGCATGAATGATAGTAGCAACACAGCAACAACAACAACAACAAAACCGACTGTAGCATCATCATCAGCAGCATCAGGAATAATACAAAGGCATCAATAATCCATGCTGTTCATTTAGCCCTAATTACACCATATCCACTCAGCGTAAGTTCGCTGTGTGTTGCCTCTGTTTCGGCTCCCTCTCCTCGCTCCATCCGCATACATCATCACACTCTTCTTGTTGTTGTTTTGCATACTGAAGTTGTCGAATCGTTTATCGTCCTGTTAAGGGCCCAGATGCGCGGATTATATTGGTATTCAGTTCAGTATAATAGCATTGAAACTTTAATGAATGGCAATATTTATGATTATCGTTGGATTTTTTTGGAAAATGGATTCTATATTGAAATAATTTTTTAATGCAGAATTTTATGGTTTTTTGTGGGCTAATGAAAAAAAAACCGTGAAGATATTTGTAAAACGTGAAAACCAAATAGGGGATTCGAATATTATAAAATGTTATTATAGGTTATGTTATTACCAAACTTCATATGGGACCAGTAAGGAAGGTAATAAAGTCGGACTGGGCCGACTATATTATACACTTCACCACTTTAAGGATATTCTACATATGTATCCTAACAGACGTCGCCTTTTCTAAGGAACATTGGCATGAAATTGAACGAACTTAACTATGCGATCTTTATCTATAATTAAACCGACTAACATCAATTACAACACATGTCATTCTGCAACCTATTCTAACTTGTGTAAATAGATTTAAAGCACACGCACTTTTTAAAATGTATCTATAAGGCACCCATTGATTATTGGGTGTACAGTCAACATGGATAGGTCGAAATTATATATGGATGCTAATCTGAACCGATTTCAAGGAAACTTAATTTTTATTAATTTCTGTACGTGTATGGGCCTGGGCCTTTAGTGTACCATTTACTTAAAATCGGACGAAAAAATATATAGAAGGTATATGTAAATCTGAACAAATTTCAAGAAAACTTGACACACGAAAAATTGTAGTACCAGTACATTGTACTAAATTGTTTGCCGATCGGCCAATCTTTGGGTGCACTGAACCGATTTTCACGATAATTAACACGCATCATTCCGGACCTAATTCAGTATCCCATGCCAAATTTCGTGCAAATCGAAAGATATATTGGCACTTTGGAGCCCCATTTACCTCAGATCGGACGAAACTATATATGGGAGCTATATTTAAATCTGACCCGATTTTCTTGAAACTTGGCACACATCATTCTGCACCTAATTCAGTACTCTATGCCAATTTTCGTGCAAATCGAAAGATATATAGCGACTTTGGTACACCATTTACCTTAGATCGGATGAAAATATATATGGGAGCTATATCTAAATCTGAACCGATTTTTCCCATTTTCAACAGGGTTCGTCTTTGGGCCAATTAAGTGACCTGTGCCAAATTTCATCCAAATCGGATAATAAATGCGACCTGTACTTTGTTGACAAAAATACATGGACGGACGGACAGGCGGACATGCATAAATCGACTCAGAAAGTGATTCTATGCATATTCTCAAAAGGAACCATGGGTCTATCTCGATTATATTTGCCTGTTACAAACATATGCACAAAGACATTATACCCTGTACCACACTGTGGTGAAGGGTATAAAAATAGATTTTCGTAGTTTGATGGAAATGAAAATGTAAAAGAAAATGGAGAGATGAAAAATCATGTACATATAATATCAGTTTCAAACGCATTTATATACGAAATCAAAAACTATGATTTGGTACCGAACTTTAAACGAATGAAGTATTTGATTTTTTTTAAATATATAAACAGAGCCTGTTTATAAAATCCAGGGCTGAGGGCTCGGAGTTGGATACTTTGGCTGCCTGAGTCAGAAAAAATAACTCCACTTCGAATCCGCACAGTGCACTTTGGGCCAGTTAGACCCGATAAAACATTTTAAGCTTTACACCAGTAAAATTCTATAACACTGTGGCTTACAGTTTACAAAAGTCAAAGTCGAAACTTCATACTTTTTGTGAGAATATGCATAAAATCACCTTCTAAGTCGATTTATGCATGTCCGTCCGTCCGTCTGTCCATGTTAAATTGTAAACAAAGTACAGGTCGCATTTATCATTCGAATTGGATGAAATTTGACACAGCCCTTTTATTTGGCCCACGGACGAACCCTATTAAAATTGGGAAAAATCGGTTCAGATTTAGATATATCTCCCATATATATTTTCGTCCGATTTTAGATAACTGATGCACCAAATTCCCTGAAAATCATTCGATTTGCACGAATTTTGGCATAGCGTACTGAATTATGACTGGAATGACGTGTGCTAAGTTTCGAGAACATCGGTTTAAATTTAGATATATCTCTCATATATAGTTTCGCCCGATTTAGGTAAATGGTGCACTAAAGTCACTGAAAATAATTCGATTTGTTCGAATTTTGGCATAGCGTACTGAATTGAGTCTAGAGTGACGTGTGCTATGTTTCGTGAGAATCGATTCAGATTTAGATATAGCTCCCATATATAGATTCGCCCGATTTTAGGTAAATGGTGCACCAACGTCCCTGAAAATCGTTTAATTTGCATGCATTTTGGCATAGCGTACTGAATTTTGTCTGCAATGATGTGTGCTATGTTTCGTGAATAACGGTTCAGATTTAGTATAGCTCCCATATATAGTTTCGCCGATTTTATGTAAATGGTGCACTAAAGTCCCTGAAAATCATTCGATTTGCACGAATTTTGGCATAGTGTACTGAATTAAGTCTAGAGTGACGTGTGCTATGTTTCGTGAAAATCGATTCAGATTTAGATATAGCTCCCATATATAGTTTCGCCCGATTTTAGGTAAATGGTGCACCAAAGTCCCTGCAATTCGTTTGATTTGCACGAATTTTGGCATAACTTAGGTAATTAAGTCTAGAATAATGTTTGCAAAGTTTTGTGAAAATAGGTTCAGATTTAGATATAGCTCCCATATGTATTTTGTCCTATTTTTTGTAAATGCTGCACCAAAGTCCCCATCTATCTTTCGATTTTGGTATAGCGTACTGAATTAAGTCTAGAATGATGTGTGCAAAGTTTCGGTAAAATTTTAAGCAGAGCAGCATACCGTTTAGCGTGTGTCAAGTTCGTTTTAAATCGATTTACAAAATTTAGCATAGGTGGCAGAATGACATGTGGAGGGATGTTAGTCGGTTTAGATATAGATAAAGATCACATATTTACGAAAGTTTTAGCTGATTTTCCCCACTGAAGTGACTGTAAAAAGGTATTCTGTGTTTTGATAGAGTAATCAAATCTATCCAAAATAATGTTCGATGTAGGTCCGCCATCCATTTGGCACTCCGAATACCTAATGAATAAAATTCTTTCAAGAAAAAGAATTCAATATGGGTTCATCGTTTTACATGGCTCCCATTCAAAAGCCCATTGTCTTAAACACATACCTACATCTTTGCATTGATCAACCGGAAATGTTAGTTTCTTAACTTCTCTAAATTGCAATATAAGTTCCAAAATGATGCACATAAAACTTTCATACATTGAATACTCTCAACATAACCTATTAAATGTGCATTTGTAATCTGTAAAAGTCATTCGAATACATTCGAATAAATTTTCATAATGCAGTAAGTGTTGCACAGTTGAATTTCAGTTATTAATGCGGTGACTATTAGTTGCTACAGCAGCTACTAACGATAAACTCAATGACTAGCTGGCTGGCTGACTGACTGACGATAACTTTTGCGAGTTAAGTTCTTCAGGAATTTTATATGTAATTTGAAATTTTGCACAATTTCCAGTTGCTTGTGTACGAGTTATGTTTGTTGAAGGATATGTTGTAATCTTGTGGATTTTATACAAAAGTTCTAAACTTTTGTTGTAAGGAATTTCATATAAAGTCGACCCGTGTCGAATGATCCACTCGGTCGGGCGCTCGCTCGCTTATTCGCTCACTCACTCACTGAACGAACAAACACAAATGAATGGCAAACATTTCCTTTTAAGTTATGCCTGCACTTGCTGCCACTTCAAAAGTAATGCACAAATGTCCTTTTGGAAATTATGTGTTACAGTTGTTAAGAATGCGGGTTGTGTGCTTGCATGTGTGTGTGAGTGCATACAAATCCACAAATGCATGTTCCCACAATACATACAAAGTCATCATCTGCAAATTTACCATGAGTTGATTTAATGAAAGCCACTTAAAGACGCAACCGAAGTGAATTCCATTCATAATGAAGTATGGAAAATTACATCTGATTAGTAGAAGTAGGCCAATATGAAGCTAAGAATGTGTGTGGGTGAATATGTATGCATGCGTGCACTATATATTATCCTGAGAGTGTATGAACAATATGGATTTCGCTATTAAAGAGTAATTAGTGTATATTCAAACAATTCACAATTGGTGCTGCAAGAAGAAAATGTCTAAAATAGTGAACATGCCTAAACGACAGAAATATTTTTGGCCCCACTGTCGGAAAATTCAGCCTTCATGAAGTAACATCCGACAACAGCATGAGGCTGATTGACTTAGCCGCAAAAAAAACATGGTAGTTATCAGCTCCAGATTCAAGCATTTTGATATACACAAGGCCCACCTGGCCATCTCCCGATCAAACAACGAGAAATCTAATTGATCGTATTGTGATAGACGGAAAACATTCATCCAGTGTGTTAGACGTTCGATCGGTTGGAGGAGAGAATATATTTTCGGATCATTACCTTGTAGCAACCAAGGTTCGCACTCGCAGTAAAGATGCGATCTAACACACCACAGAAATTTGACGTCGAAAAGCTGCAAACACAACAGGTAGCAAAAGCCTTCTCCACCCAACTTACTCATTTGCTAATCCCCACACACTACAAACTACAGCAAAAGCAACACTAGGGTACCAAAGGCCACCATTAAAAACCCATGGTGCGATCAGGAGTGTCGTAATGCTACTGATGTGGAAAACGCAGCGCATAGAGCAAATAGTAGCAACACACGATCCTAAAGAGAATTATCGGGAGAAAATGAGAAAGAAGAAAAGTATTTCCAAAAAAAAAAGAAAGAACAAGAATAGTGTGAGCAAATCGACATGTACAGGAGTCAGAATGAAGTTCCGAAATTTTACCAACGAGTAAAACATCGAACCGACGGCTTTGGTGTAGGCATATCCTCCTGTAGGAGTGAAGAAGGAACCCTGGTGACAAATACAGATACCGTGTTGAGGATCTGGAAACAGCAATAAGAAATTACGGTATAAAATCTATACCACTTGGCCAAGTTTAGGTCAGAATAGCAATTAATCGGCTGATGAATAATAAAGCAGCAGGTGCAGATGGCTTACCAGCCGAACTTTTCCTTCAAAATTAATACGGCTATGCAAGGTAACTTTAACTGACACAAGGTCAGCACTTTAAGTCTTTAAGAACATCTCGGAGCCCTCCAATACCGAGGGTTCAGACAAGGTGACAAATTATCGTGTGACATTTTTAACATCCTGCTGGAAAAGGTCATCTCATATGTCCAAAGGTGAACAGAAATGGAACTCTGTACACCAAAAAGAGCCTACTCCGATGACATCGACATAATGGGTCGAACTTTACGAGCGGTAACAGCCACAAATAAAGAAACGGCGAAAAGACCAAGCTGATGGTATCAACGCTCAAGACGTCCCATAGGCTTGGACCAACTGTGGAACTTGAAAACTACAGCTTTGAGATTCAGAGATTTCAACTACTTCGGTACCGCCACAAACAAAAAATACATAAATTTTGATATACAAAGAAGGATAATGTTGGCCTACATAAGGACTACTCTCGCCAGACCAAACTCACGCTCTTCAAGACGCTGATACTACCCGTGCTAGTGTATGGATCTGAAACATGGATACTTCGGCAAGCAGTAAAGCAGCTATTGGAGTGTTTGAGAGAAAGATTCTCCTACGGGTCGATCTGCGTCGACGGAGAATATCGACCTCAGCATCCTTTGTAAATTGCACATAAACGGAGACAAGGCGATAAGTGCCAACATTACAGGAAATAGTCTCCTTCCTATCGCATATAAAGTGTTATCCAGCGTGCTATGTGCGGATTCAGGCCTGACAAATCTACCATAGATCAGATTTTCACACCGCACAAAAACCTGCAGAAGTCCCACGAAAAACTCATCGACATAATCGACATATTCGTCGACTATAAAGCCGCATTTGACAGACAATTCCGCACAGAAGTGTTTAAAGCCATGTCTACGTTCGACATTCCTGCAAAATTAATCCAATACCGAGGGTTCAGACAAGGTGACAAATTATCGTGTGAAATTTTTAACATCCTGCTGGAAAAGGTCATATGAAATGCAAAGGTGAACAGAAATTACACTCTGTACACCAAAAAGAGCCTACTCCTATGACATCGACAAAATGGGTCGAACTTTACGAGCGGTAACAGCCACGAATAAAGAAGGAGCCTACCAATAAACGGCGAGAAGACCAAGCTGATGGTATCAACGCTCAAGACGTCCATGAGACTTGGACCAACTGTGGAACTTGAAAACTACAGTTTGAAGTAGTCAGAGATTTCAACTACTTCGGTACCGCCACAAACAAAAAAAAATAGATAAATTTTGATATACGGAGAAGGATAATGTTGGCCTACATACGGACTACTCTCGCCAGACCAAACTCACGCTCTTCAAGACGCTGATACTACCCGTTCTAGCGTATGGATCTGAAACATGGATACTTCGGCAAGCAGTAAAGCAGCTATTGGAGTGTTTGAGGGAAAGACTGTCCTACGGGTCGATCTGCGTCGACGGAGAATATCGACGTCGAATGAACCATTAGTTGTACCATATATTCTCTTTCAAATTGGAAAAGCTGCGCACAAGACCGACGCACTTGGAAATGTTTCTTTAAGAACAATATCCAACGAAAATTGTTTGTTGAAAAAACATTTCGACAAAACTGGTATGTGGCGACTGCTTAAACTCTATCTAAGGTTGCTGTTACATTTCCAAACAATTTTAATACCCTTCACCACACTGTGGTACAGGGTATTATGCCTTTGTGCATATGTTTATAATAGGCAAAAGGAAACGAAATATACATATGGTTCCTTTTGAGAATATGCATAGAATCACTATTTAAATCGATTTATGCATGTCCGTCCGTCAGTCTGTCTGTCCATGTTAAATTGTAAATCCCTGTCCATGTTAAATTATTAAAATCGGTTCAAATTTACATATAGCTCCCATATATAGTTTCGTCCGATTTTTTGTAAATGATGCACCAAACTCCCTTATTCGTCAGATTGGGCAAAATTTCGCCCGATTCCTAAAAAGATACTATGTCTGTTCTATCTACAGGATATTGTAGATATTAGCATCTCTTGTATGTACCCAAAGTGGTGAAGGGTATCATATAGTCGGCCCCGTCCGACTTTTGAACTTTTCTTACTTGTTGTTACTAAGTATATATGAAAAAGTCTTGTCTTTGAGAAGCCTAGATCATGTGCGAAGATGGGACCCAGTGGTCCACTCCTTTCGGTACATCTCTCACATAATCATAATCACTTTTGAGGATATCTATATAAATCTCTTTTAGAGTTGATTTATATATGTCCCTATGTCTGTATTATTAAGATACAATTTAAAATAGCTCATTTATTTGTAGGAAACGTATTGAAATTAGTGAAAATCGGTTCAGATTTAGATGTAGCCCCATATATATTTTTATCAGATTTCGTTGATGTAGTCACAATGAAATATAGCTAATTTACTCATTTCCATCCGATTTCATGTAAGTGGTGCCCCAAAAACTGGTTCAAGATTCCTCGGATTGAGTTAAACATTTTGATGCTGTCCCGTTAAGTCTAAAATGATGTATTTAAAGTCTTAAAATTGATTTAAATGTGCTCCCTAGGCCATATACCTGTGTCCGATCGGAACCTTTATGTAGGGACGTTACTTTATCAGTAGTTGGAATATATGTGTAGGAACTTCAACAACCCGAAAATTATACGGATCTTTGTATGGGGGATTCATACCAAACTATAGCTCACCGGTGGGAAAGTTATCCATAAGTCTTCAAAATATGTTAATTTAAAATGGTGTAGGGTATAATATAGTCTGCCCGTTCGTCTTTAACCCTTTCCTTATTGGTTTCTTTTTGAAAAATGTACTCGTACTTTTATTCAATATAATGTAATTTAAAACCGTTCCTATTAAAGTATTCAAAACATATTCAACATTCCATATGCCAGTGGGGCAAATGGTATTTAGCTGTGAGGTTTCTTATAGCCCTCATATATTTCCGCACCAACAACAAAAATCCAATTTAGTTGTACAAAAATAATTTCAATGTTGTGTTTTTCTTCTATCTCTCTCTTTCTCTCATGTACATTTGTTAAAATTTCATCAATTCATGATATTACACGGTACGCCAATGGTGGACCATGGTGAAAATTCGGGCAATGGAACACCGTACAAAGAAAATAAGCCAGAGGAATAATGCATGCATTCATCCACCGGCCATCCACAAACTATTAAGGGCAATTGATATGATAATTACTTTGGCTAAATTGTAAACGTAGGCGAACGAGACCAGGACACGCAAAATAAAATGGAGGGAAAATGGAAGGGGGAAAACAGACTAGCTTCGAAATTAAATCGGTTTAATTTTTACGCTTCATTGAGTTGTAGCCCCCTCTAGAAAATTGTTGTTGCTGTTAACGCCCAATGTATTATCAACCATTTTCACGGACTGAACCATTGGAAATTTTTAATGCAGCCATGGCATCAAGTTTTTTCCATAAAAGCTCTCCTACATTGGATTATGGCCGGTGTGAGAGTATGGATGCGTGTGGGTTCTGGCATTGTACGCTTGAAGGATGGTTGACGGTCGTTTCAAACGTAATGTAAACCAAAAAATTATGAGTTGTTGTGGGAATATGTGGTAGATATTCGTTTAGCGGCTTGTATATACGTATTTATGTTGTTGTTGTTTTTGTGATTACCAGTCCTATATTATTCAGCTGTTGTGTTGTGTTCAAACTGTTATAGTTGTTGTTGAATCTGTGAAAATCTGTGCTTGATTGCCTTTAAGGGCCATACAACAATTTAAACCATTACCAAGATTTTGTGAGTGGATGAAAGGTCACAACGAATCATTTGTGCGCTCAGGTAAACATTTAAAGGGAATCGGCTTTTTACGAAGCTTGTAACAACACAAAGTATTATATAGACATACAGACATGTGAGGGTATACGTAATACCCAAAATGACCCATTGTTAGGCATAGTATTCAAAAAGATTTTAAGAAAATTGTCCATAGAGAGTGGTACCCAGTGGGTTAAAAAAACACCTTAAATAACAATGTATAAGGCCACGTCCATATTACGATCCTGTAATTTCTAATTCGCGCCAATGCTCCGACGAAAGACAAAGATGAGCAGACCAAAGACTTATTTTACGAGCTTCTAGAAATAGCATATGACCGCTGCCCTGGTCATGACATGAACATTCTGCTAGGAGATTTTAATGCAAAAGTGGGAAGTGCAAATATTTTTGGACCCACCGTCGAAAGTTCTTCTATGAAGAAACATCCGACAATAGCATGATGTTGATTGATATGGGGGCAGCAAAAAACATGGTAGTTAGCAGCAGCAGATTCAAACAATTCCACCTGGATTTCTCATGATCAACCAACGATAAATCAAATTGATCATGTTGTGAAGGATGTTCGTGTTTTATATGTTCGATCGGTTCGAGGAGCGAGTATCGATACGGACCATTACCTTGGGGCAGTCAAGGTTCGCACCCGTCTTAATGTAGTAGCAAAGGTGCAAAACTCGACTTCGAAAAGCTAGCAGAAGCCTACTCTGCTCAATTTACCCAACTGCTTGACCAAAGCACTCCTTGTCCCGATAATAATATAGAAGCACAATGGCAGAGAATTGCCCACGCCCTACAAACTGCAGCAAAATCAATACATGAGTACCAAAGACCACCATCAACAAAATCCGTGGTACGATCAGGAGTGTCGTGATACTACTGTGGTGAAAAATGCAGCGTATAGGGCAACCCTGCAGACAGTTGCAACACATAATGCGAGGGGATTATCGGGTAAAAGGAGAGGAGAAACGTATTTTCAGAAGAAAAGTGAAAGAACAAGAAAACGTGGGCGGGAGCAAAGCAAGATGTACAGTAATCAGAACGAAGTCCCGAAATTTTACCAACGAGTAAAACACCAAACCGAAGGCTTTGTTGCTGGCACATCCTTCTGTAGAGATGAAGATGAGAAACCTGGCGGAAAATACAGATAGCATGTTGAGGATCTTGAAGGAGCAAAACTTCTGGTATCAAATAGTGGTGGCGAAGAAGATGCCCCAGAATCAGTAAGAAATCAGTATGGAAAAATCAAAAGTCGGACGGGGCCGACTATATGATATCCTTCACTACTTTGGATACATACACGAGATTCTCAAATAAACAATATCCTATAGATAGTAAAGACTTAGCATCTTTGGAGGACCACTGAAATGGAATATGACGAAATTAGCTGTGTGAACTACATAGATATTTGAAATTAAAAAAACCCTTACACATACCATTCTGAAATCTATGAAACTTTTTATGTCAATCAATTGTATGAAATCGAGCAATATATATGTAAATCTGGACGTATTTGATCAATCGTGGTATTCATGCTGATATGCACACAGCACAGTGCGCTATTCAAAACTTATCTCGACACAAAATCCACTACACGTTATTCTAGGCTCAATTCGTCCTAATCGGACATCATTTAGATGAAAATATATATGGAAGCTATATCTAAACCTGAACCGATTTAAATCCAATATGCTATGCAATATTTCGAACAGATGTACGCTCCTCCATGCACCATTTACATAAAATCGGACAAAATTTATATGGTTGCTATATGTAAATATAAACCTATTTCAACAAAACTTCACGGACGTCGTAATGTAATCGGACGAATCTGAACTAAATCTAAATCTTTTCTTCTAAGATCCTTGGGCCAAAGAAGTGGCCTGTGCCAAATTTCATCCCAATCGGATCATAAATGTGACCTGTACTTTGTAGCAGGTGCTGATGGGTTACTAGCTGAACTATTCAAGACTGGTGGTCAGATGCTGGTCAGGAGCATGCAACAGCTGATTAGTACAATTTGGCTAGAGGAATGCATTCCCAATGATTGGAACCTCAGCAACCTGTGTCCCGTGCACAAAATAAAGCCAAGGCGATATGTGCCTACTATAGAGGAATTAGCCTACTTCCCATCGCATATAAAGTGCTATCCATTGTGCTGTGTAAACGACTGAAGTCAATGGTCAATGACATTATTGGACCATACCAATGCGGCTTCAAACTTGGCAAATCGACCATAGACCAGGTTTTCACTCTGTGCCAAATTATGGAAAGACCTGCGAAAAACACATCGACACATTCCAACTATTCATCGACAATAAATCCGCATTCGACAGGTGTTTAAAGCCATGTCTGCGTTCGGCATTCTTGCAAAATTAATTCGGCTATGCAGGATAACTTTAACTGCACAAGATCAGCAGTTAAAGTCAGAAAGGACCTCTCGGAGCCTTTTAATACCGAAAGAGGATTCAGACAAGGTGAAAGTTTGTCGTGTGACATTTTTAACATGCTGCTGGGAAAGGTCATACGAGAGGCAAAGGTGAACTGAAATGGGCCCCTGTACACCAAATAACACATGTTACTCGCCTACGCCGATGACATCGAAATAATGGATCGAACATTAAAAGCGGTGACAGCCACCTTTGAACAAATTGAAAAGGAGTCTGTCAAAGACCCAGGCAGTAAATGGCGAGAAAACCAAGCTGATTGTATCAACGCGCAAGACGTAGACTCGGATCAACTGTGGAACTTGAGAACTACAGCTTCGATGTAGTTAACGATTTTATATATCTTGGTATCGAAATAAAAATCTAATGACATAAGTTTTGAGATTCGGAGAAGGTTCGCACCTTCTATGCACTAACATCGACATAGTCAGAGGAATCGAGCTGCAGCGAATACGATGGCTATGTGGTTGTGCGAATGGAGGATGATCCAGCTCAAAAAGCATATAAAAGCGAGCCTACTGATGGATTAAAGCCCAGAATTCAATGGAATTATCTAGTGGAGGATTACATATTAAAGCACAGTCTTTCAAATTGGAAAAACTGCACAAAAGATCGACGCGCCTGGAAATCTGTTTTTAAGTTCGGCTAAATAAGTAAGTATAGATATATACCGATACAATCATCACTACCATATGGGTTAAGGTTAGGGTGTCTATCTCATATCCTCTGGCTTCTGTTTCCAATCATGGGTTATAGACAGAATAGATGTTCGATTGTTTTCGTTTACTTCACTTACTTCACTTTACTCCACTTTATTAAATGCAGTTACAAAATTTTCAAGTCGAACGTTTTTCTAGGAGTTATTTAGCATTCGCCAACTATCCATACCTGTGTTCCGTTCCTCTGCCAACCTCTGCATCTACTGCTGTTTCAAGAGAGGAGTTTGGAACCATAAATTACTACCCAACTAAGTTTCAGCGTTATTAACTACCCCCTATTTCCACAGAACTTGACCTCTTTATACATGCTAATCCCACCGAATAGCTTTCGTTGTTGATCAACAACGTTCGTCAGGAAGATGATCTTCGGATGGTGTCTTCCATCGGTGTCTGATACTGTACAGTGGGTGTCTTTGTCCGATTTTACCTAAACCAAAGTTTGTCCGAATGCCACGAACTTTTACCCAGTGTGCCGAATTGAGTCAGAATAAATTCCTAATTATATCATCCATCATAAGATGGAATGTATATTAAAGCTCGAAAAATACGAAAGATACGTCGGAGTATATATTCTTGATCAGAATAATCATGTCGATTTATATACGCCGGATTATGATAGTAATGAAATCATTATAGAGCTTTGATATTTTGCACTGACATTACCATTACTCATAGGATGTTTGGCATAGCTCCTATCCACTTTTGGTATAGTTCCTATCAAATGTTACCTCACAAATTTCGGAATTTTAAGGGATTCAGCAGGGATTCATAAGGGATTCCAAGCGAAAGGGCAGCTGATCTATGCAGAAAATGTTCCTTTTAAGTCCATGTTTTGACATAGCCCCCATATAAAGGTCCCACACAATTTTCGACATTTTGAGCGCTTTAAATGAATTTTCCTACCCAAAGACAGTAATTTAGCACTTCGGGGTTTTGGAACTTTGCATACATATGCGCAGAAAATGGCCACAATAGGTCCATATTCTGACATAGCCTCCACGTATAGGTCCTTCCCAAATTTCGATATTTTTAGGGGTTGACTGAATAGGATAGGAGTGGACTGTTATTTGGCATGCCTGATTTTTTGAGGCTGATGCATATATATTCCGAAAATTATGTTATAAAATAGATCCTTTATAAAGATCTCTACCAAATGTCGATATTTTCAACGTAATTTGGTATTTCGTTACTTTGCATGTTTGCGCATGTTTCGACATAGCCCCCATATAAATGTACCATAAATGTTCGATACTCTGAGGGTTTTAGCAGCATTATTGAACAGAAAAAAGCTCTGATTCGGAATTGCAGGGTTTTGGAGGCATAACATGGTGGGGGTATACAAAGTACGGCCGGACCAAACATAACCTCGATTTTACATGTATTTTTAATGAATAGAATGTCCGACTTGATCCAAAATATGCACGCCGTAATATTTCTTGCGAGCTTAAATCATGTTCGAAGATGGATAATATCGGTCCACTCCCTATGGTACCCCTTTACACACCTTACCACTCTGTGGTACAGGGTATTATGTCTTTGTGCAAATATGCTTGTAACAGGCAAAAGGAATCGAGTTAGACCCATGGCTCCTGCTGAGAATATGCATAGAATCACTTTCTGAGTCGATTTATGCATGTCTTTCCGTCCATGTATTATTGAGAGCAAAATTACAATTCCCTATTATGATCCGAATTGGATGAAATTTCGCACGGGTCTCTCATTTGGTCCAAGGACACACCTTATTGAGATTGGAGAAAATCGGTTCAAGTTTAGATATAGTATGTACCCTTCACCACACTGTGGTACAGGGTATTATGTCTTTGTACAGGCAAAATGAATCGAGTTAGACCCATGGTTCCTGCTGAGAATATGCATAGAATCACTTTCTGAGTCGGTCACATGTGTATCCGTACATGCATTTTTGTGAGCAAAGTTCAGGTCGCATTTATTTTCCGGAGGCTATGTCTGTTCGCTTTACATGAAGTATTGTATAGCGTATCGGATTGAAATCGTTCCAGGTTAAGATATAGCATTCATACACATTTTCATCCGATTTCATCTAAATAGTGTACCATATAAAGTTTGTCCGAATAGGACGAATTAGTGGACAACATACCAAATGGGACCTCGAATAACGTGTATTGGATTTTGTGTCGAGATAAATTTTGGATTGCGCACTGTTCTGCAGCATTCCAAATGGTGGATGACATGGTACACAAATACGTTTATTTATATATAGCTGTCATATATATTTTGATCGATTTCATACAAATGATTGATATTCAATTGTTCATAAGTTTCAGATTGGTATGTGTATGGGTAGTGTTAATTTACTTCAAATATCTATGTACTACACCCAGTTAATTTCGTCCGATTCCATTTCAAAGGTCCTCCAAATATGCTATGTCTATTTTACCAAAAAGAATATTGTACATATGAGCATCTCTTGTATATACCCAAAGTGGTGAAGCTTATCATATAGTCAGCCCCGTCCGACTTTTGAACTTTCCTTATTGGTTCCTCTTGTGCGCCTTTTTTTACTTCCAAAATCACTTCTATGATTCTGGGGTTAGTAGCGTTCATACGACGAAGCTCATCTCGCTCATTTACTAATCCCGCTGCCTCGGCTGGGAAGTTAAGTCTCAATTCGGATATACGACCCGCAGGTATATGGCGAGGGGCTACAGCAGTGATGTTGACCAAGAAATTTTTTACCGATTTTTTTTTACTTTTTTGGTAACTCTTATTATTGTTTAATGGCCATCAATATTTTGTTCGATTTTTCTTCTAAACCAGATCAAGAATCTAATCAACAATTCTTATTACTGTAGCGTACAAAATATTTTAAAATATACAGGCAAAACTCTTCATTTAAATTCCACTCAGAAGTAGTTGCCCAAAAAAAAAAAAAAATCAGCCCAAAAGCAAGAGGAAAATGGCACAATCATCGTTTACCACATTCATTCATTTTGAAAATTTCCATAAGAAAACCATTTAACAGAAGAGCTTAACATCACAACAAAAACAACAACTACATCACAGCTACAATACCTACATCAAACATGATAGCTAGGTAAACGGTTACAACGACAGCGAACGGAAGAAAATCGACCAAATGAAAATGAATGTAAAGGCACTTCTTCTTCATCTTCTTCGTCGTCGTCATCATCATCATCAGCAGCAGGAACAACAAGGACGTTAAGCATGCAACGGTTATTTGCACTTTTCCATGTCCCACATGATATGGCTGATGGTTGGTCATAACCAACCAACGAACAAAAAAAAAACAAATGCCCAAACCTCAATGAAAACAATGAATGATCCACAAAAAGCTGTGTGTTGCTTGGCCACATAGCAGCGGGGCGGCGGGATACGTTCAATCTATAGCTATTTAAGGATACTTTGTATGCAAACTAAAACTGGAGGGGAACTAGAGAAAAACACATTCTCGAAATTTTTTCTATGATAGCCTTCTAATCTACATGGGGGATATATTAAGCAAATCGAAGCCTCAACACCATCCAACCCCAGCCCCCACCAAATTCCATCACAACACCAACGACTCAAATATCCATTAACGGCATTGAAAACTCATCGCAATTTCATCGCCTTAGCCCCCTCGCCTTTTCGATATTCATCAATGGCTGGTGTTGTCGTTCATTGAAGGGATGACAGAAACCAATCGAAATGTCCACAGGCAAGGAAAAACGAAGATGTAGCCGAATAAGAAGAAGAAAGAGAAATCTCTAGCATATGAAACAACTTACTTTGAATTGGACCATAGTAGTGAAGTGAAGGTAAGATGTAGTGGAAAAATTGTGCGATTAATGCTCAATGCGGGTTTTTCTTGGCAGCCAATGAAATCTGAGAGGCTGTAAATTTCTATGGTCATTTAGAATGACTGGTACCAGCCGTTTTTTGGTCCCGTTTTACATTTTGTTTTTCTATTTTGCCATAGCGATTAGGGGATGCCTTAATCGATACTCACACACATACTTAACGACAGCTGGACGAGTAGGCCTGAAGATGATGTTGAAGTAATGATGACTGGTATTGATTTCATAGGCATTTGAGAATGTATAGTGGTGGTGGTTGTGAAGATGAAAGATGGATTTTTTACTTGGCCTGAGATGAAAAATTGGCGTGGACATTAGAAATTTCCATACATGCAGCTTATTTGAATGTGGGTTAGATTGGTATGTATGCGCTCGTATTGTGGGTTGCTATTTACATGCTTGATTTCCGACAGCTTCCTTTGAAATGATTTGGGTTTTTTGTTTTGGTAAAGTTTCTTTGATGTTTTTTATTAATTTACCGCTAATTAAATTCGTTATGGGAAATTCGTAATATCTGACATTCAAGATTTTTGTACCCCTCACTAAACTTGTGATACAGGGTACTATGTCTATGTTCATATGCCTGGTAGATGCAAAAGACTCGAAGAAACCATGCGTCTGGTTCTTAATAAAATGAACTGATGTCAGAACCAAGTTGAACCTAAAACCAGTAAGAAAAGTAGTAAAATCGGATTAGGCCGACTATATGATACCCTTCACCACTCTGGGTATATTCTACATATGTATCCTAACAGACGTCGCCTTTTCGAAGGAACATTGACGTGAAATTAAACGAAGTTAAATATGTGATCTTTATCTAATTTTAAACCGACAAACATCAATCCCTGCACATGTCTCAATTAAATATGGAAGCTATGATATATGTATAACCGAAACTTTCCAGAGACTAACTTATATTAACTTCAGTACGCTGTGTCTATCAGCCTAGCTATGGGTCTTAAGTACACCATTTACTTTAAATCGGCCGAAAATATATATGGAAGCTATATCTAAATCTGAATTTCTCGAAAGCACACACCATTCTAGACTTAATTCGAAACTCTGTACCAAATTTCGTGCAAATCGAAAAATATACAGGGCCTTTGGTGCACCCTTTACATTAAATTAGACGAAAATAAATAATGGAGCTATATCTGAATCTGCACCGATTTTCACGAAACTTAGCAATCATCATTTTAGACTTAATTTAGTACGCTGTGCCAAATTTCGTGCAAATCGAAAGATATATAGGGGCTTTGATGCACTATTTGCATTAAATCGGACGAGCATATACATGAGAGCTATATCTGAATCTGCGCCGATTTTCACCAATTTCAATGGGGTTCGTCATTGGGCCAAATAAATGAGCTGTGCCAAATTTCATTCAAATCGAATTATAAATGCGACCTGTACTTTGTTTACTTTTCAACATCAACAGCCGGACGGACAGACGCACGAACCTACATGCATAAGTCGACTCAGAAAGTGATTCTATGCATATTCTCTAAAGGAATCATGGGTCTATCTCGATTCCTTTTGCTGTTACAAACATATGGGGGGTGCCGGTAGTACAAAATGAAAAAATTCGCTGTTGCAAACATAAATTTACCGTGAAAAAAATTCATTTCGGGGGGGAGGCCCTGCGTACGTCCCTTATTGGCGGGGTAATTGAAAAACTACAGCTTGGTGTGCGGGACCATTACGCGTCCAATACGAAATAAAACGACTGCACCACGAAAACCTACTCTGGTTTGTCTAAATCCCACAACAATTCCGGTTCTAGGCACCAGATTGACTCGGATGTATCAACGTTCGACCAAGGTCTGTTAACCCTGTTCGACTATTTTTTCAACATGCGAGTTACATTGCCCGAAATGTTTACACCTGATATTTTTTGTTCGTGCCGGAATTGAGACAAACCCCGGACCATGGTTCTGCTCAGTTTATCACAATCGCATCCACCATAAATATATTTTGGTGATAACTTTCAGAGTTCAGAGTTGTGATGGATCCAACGTCATAAGAAAGGATCGAACGAAAGGTGGAGGCTTATCATTCCCATTGCACTATTCTGACCTCCCTTGAGCTAGACTCTAGTGATCTATACAAGTGTGGTACCGCTGAGGTAGAGGTGCTTAATGTTTACATTCCGCCATCATGAATATGTCATTGCGTCCTAAGTAATGATCAGAGGAGCATGGCTCAAGCGGAGCAAATATAAAGTTCAATTTTCATTAAACATGGGAAAACTGATTGACAAGAATTCAGAAATTTCTGCAATGGTCGCTTCAGGGAACAGCACACTTCTTCATAGGCTCGGATAGCAGAAAGTAATTTTCGGGTCAGCATAACTGCTGCAGCCACTCGCTATATACCTGCGGGCCGTACACCCGAATTGAGACCAAACTTCATAGCAGGGGCAGCATGATTAGCAAATGAGAATGATGAGCTTCGTCGCACTAACCCTACTAACCTCAGAATCCGAGAACTGGCGATGGAAGTGAACAGGTTAATCGGTGAACACAAGCAGAAAAAGTGGCTAGAACATCTGAAGTGTTGCAAAATCAGTACAAGAGTAATTAAATTATGGGCAACGGTAAAGTCGCTCTCGAACCCACAAAGGAAGGATGATCGGATGTCTGTGTCATTTAACAGCGTTGAGTTGGGAAATACAAAGAGGTGCGCGAGTTGTTTCAACCGCAATTTGTAGACCACACCGTGAGTGACAGTGCGAATAGAAGAGTATTTACGCCGTATACTATTTCTTAATGTGCAGGACGAACCACCGTATACCTGCGGGCTGTATACCCGAATTAAGACCAAACTTCCCAGCAGGGGCAGGGGGATTAGCAAATTAGAGTGATGAGCTTCGTCACACTAACCCTACAAATCTCAGAATCCGAGAACTGGCGATGGAAGTGAACAGGTTAGTCAGCGAGCACAAGCAGAGACAGGGTGAATAGAAGAGTATTTACGCCGTATACGATTTCTTCATGTGGAGGACGAACCAACACAATTTACGTTTGATGATGTTTCAAGTGCCATCAAAAGCGCATAATCATCCTAGGTGCTTGGTCCGAATGGAATATAATTATTGATGTGGAAGCAACATGATAAGCCAGGAGCAAAATGCCTAACTAAAGTCCTCAACTTATCGTTAGCCACGAAGCTTGGAAAATGAACAGGATGGTCCCGCTACTGAAGCCATGCAAGGATGCCAGCAAAGGTGAGTCATACAGGCCGATCTCACTTTTGTCGCCAGTAGCTAAGACACTTGAGGCATTGCTACTTCCTAGCTTTCGTGAACGCTAATCATTTGTTGATCATCAACATGGATTCCGGAAGCAGCACAGCACAACAACAGCTTTCCATGCATATAACGGAAGGACTCAACCCAAACAAGCCATGTAACAGGGCAGTTATCAAAGCCATTTGATGCCGTCGGTCACGCCAAGCTGTTCGAGGACTTCGAAAGGACAATCCTCCAGTCAACTTTGAAACGTTTGATCGTATGTTATATGTGTGGACGCAAGTCGTACGTGGAAATCAGAAATAAGAAGTCCAAGGTCCGGCGGCTACCTGTGCAGGTCGATGGGTCCACAATTTCGACCACCAATTTCCACAAGATTTAGGGGTCACATTCGATACTTGTTTGCCCATGCCACTGCAATTTGCGATAAGGTCAGGATCGGGAACGAGGTTCTCTCTGCCGGTTAGCGGCAGCACTTACAGAAGTGACAAAGAAACTTTGATAACACCAATAGACCGGTCTTCAATGCTGCCAGAATGCCGCCCTGAGGTCTGGGTGTCTCCTGTTGGCTCCAATAGACCACTTACATAAGGAGACACAGATTTTTCCAGTGCGTCAACACAATAAAATGTCGATGCAATACCATCACCTTATGTATAGGCACCGACCACCTTGGAATATCAGGAAGGATCTCCATGATCTTGATAGAGAGAGAGAGAGAGAGAGATGTTCAGGAAGAGATTATCCGCCTGCGACAGCAGCAGCTACCTCGACGAATACATAGTGGTCTTGGTACATCTAAAATCTGGATGGTGTAGCCGCCTCAATTCATATTGGATACGAATTGACGGTACGGTTAACAATATCTGCCCGGCATGAGGTAAGGGTCCACATGACACGCTACACCTCTTCAACTGCCCAGCCAAACCCACTCATCTAATCCCATCTTCACATTGGACACAACCGATACAGGTCACAACCTTTAGAAGCAGAATCAGATTAAGATTAAAGAGAAATACAAAGTAGTATGTATAAGCTTCTACAACAACAACTTTGGTTTTTCTAGGCAGTTGAGGTTCTTCAGCTGCGATGGGTGGGGGATGAGCTCCGAGGACAACATTATTTGCGTCCGCAACTGCATCATTGTGAATGCTAATCAGACTTGCTCGATAGGCTATATCTATATCTGAATCTCAACCGATTGAAATTGGGAAAAATCGGTTCAGATTTAGATATAGCTCCCATATATATTTTCGCCCGATTTAATTTAAATGGTGCACCAAAGTCACTATATATATTTCGATTTGCACGATATTTTGATAGTGTACTGAATTGAGTCTAGAATGATGTGTGTAAAGTTTCCTGAAAATCGGTTCAGTTTTAGATATAGCTCCCATATATATTTTCGTTCGATTTTAGGTAAATAGCGCACCAAAACCCTGTTTATCCTTCGATTTGCACGAAATTTGGCACAACATATTGAATTGAGTATAGAATGATGTGTGCTAAGTTTCTTAAAATTTGGTTCAGATTTAGATATAGCTCCCATATGTATTTTCGTCCGATTTTATGTAAATGGCGCACCAAAGACCCTATATATCTTTCGATTTGCACGAAATTTGGCATAGCGTACTTAATTAAGTCTAGAATGATGTGTGGTGAGTTTCGTGAAAATCGGTTCACACTTAGATATAGCGGGTGGCATAGGGGATGATATATACCAAGCAACGGCTCTGATTGGCTTTAACATGGCGAAGTCCAGGCTTATCTTGGTTCCTCTTTCATCTCAATTGTGGAAACTTACCTCCACGCGGTGCCATCAGGGGAGCTATTCTCATCACCCGATGAAATAGTGAGCTAATATGTGCCGCGAGTTCACCCATAAGAACTATAAAAAAAATGGGTTGAGGCGTCGGGTTAGTTGCCCACTTTCGGAAAACCCAACCTACTATGAAAAAGCTAAGAAAAAGAAAACCAAACCCCCCTAATGTTAACGACCTCCGCAAACGTATAAAGGACCACGATCTGCGAATCTGCACTTGGAATGTGCGCACGTTGTACAGAACAGGCGCAGTGTTCGCTTTGGCGGATAAACTCAAAAATACAAAATCGATATTATTGCCTTACAGGAAATGCGATGGAAAGGGACAGGCGTAAGTAAATCAGACGATTACGCCCTGTATTAGAGCTGCCATGAAACGAGACATGAATTTGGCTGCGGATTTATGGTTAACAGGAGAATAAAAGACCTTGTCTCCAGATTCACTCCAATAGATGAGCGAATTTCTATAATCCGTATAAAAGCGAAGTACTTTTACATCAGTCTCATTTGCGCCCATGCTCCGACCGAAGATAAAGATGAACAGACCAAAGACATATTTTACGAGCGCCTAGAAACAGCATATGACCGTTGCCCTGGCCATGACATTAAAATTCTGCTAGGAGATTTTAATGCAAAAATCGGAAGGGAAAATATCTTTGACCCCACCGTCGGAAAATTCAGCCTTCATAAAGAAACATCCGACAACGGAATGAGGTTGATTGACTTCGCGACAGCAAAAAACATGGTAGTTAGCATCTCGATATACACAAGGCCACCTGGATCTCTCCTGATCAAGTAACGAGAAATCAAATTGATCATGTTGTGATAGACGGAAGGCATTCATCCAGTGTTTTAGACGTCCGATCGATCAGAGAAGCGAATATCGATTCGGACCGTTACCTTGTGGAAGCCAAGGTACGCACCCGTCTTAATGTTGCAGCAAAGATGCGATCTAATACAACACGGAAACTCGACGTCGAAAAGCTGCAAACACAACAGGTAGCCGAGGCCTACTCCGCTCAACTTACCAATCTGCTTGAAGAAAGCACATCTTGTCCCGATAATAGTATAGAAGCACAATGGCAAAGAATTGCACACTCCCTACAAACTGCATCAAAAGAAACAATTGGGTACCAAAACCACCACCCAAGAAACCCATGGTACGATCAGGAGTGTCGTAATGCTACTGATGTGAAAAATGCAGCGTAGCATCTCGTAACGTGATGGAGAATTATCGGGAGAAAAGGAGAGAGGTGAAACGTGTTTTCAGAAAAAAGAAGAAAGAACAAGAAAAACGTGAGCGTGAGCAAATCGAGATGTACAGACAGACAGATACAGACAGCGTGTTGAGGATATGGCAGGAGCATTTCGAAAAGCTTCTAACATGAAATAGTGGCGATGAAGAAGATATCCCAGAACCAATAAGTGATGGTGGTATAGAGTGTATACCACCTAGCCAAGATGAGGTCAAAAAAGCAATTAAGCAGCCGAACTATTCAAGACTGGTGGCCAGATGCTGGTCAGGAGCATGCACCAACTGATTAGCACAATTTGGCTAGATGAATGCATGCCCAGCATCCTGTATACCGTGCACAGACAAGAGACAAGACAAGACGATATGTGCCAACTATGGAGGAATAAGTCTCCTTCCCATCGCATATAAAGTGCTATCCAGTGTGGTGTGTGAACGATTGAAGCCAATGGTCAATGACATCATCGGACCATACCAATGCGGCCTCAGACCTGGCAAATCCACCATTGACCAGATTTTCACTCTGTGTCAAATCCTGGAAAAGATCCACGAAAAACACATCGACATACACCACCTATTTCTCGACTATAAAGCCGCCTTCGACAGCCCTATCCATTCAGAGGTGTTTAAAGCCATGTCTGCGTTCGGCATTCCTGCAAAATTAATACGGCTATGCATGATAACTTTAAGTTGCACAAGGTCAGCAGTTAAAGTAGGAAAGAGCCTATCGGAGCCAGAGATGGTCTGTCAGAAACAGTGACGTAAACGACCTATATTTCCGACGTATAATACATACGTCAGAAACGTCGGAAACCTACCCAAAACCATTAAGTTTTTGACAAAATAGCTATTTTCATTAATCAATTATGAAATTACGTATGCTTTACTTAAATCCATATCAAATTTCAAAATTTTCTTCTCCAAAAAGTTTGGAATTGTTTATCAGTTCAGTAAGGAATAGTCAGATATATATAAAAATGATATATATTCTACAAATTGCCTATATATGGTAATGATATTCAAATAAATGACGTTTACTACATTTATTACATTTTATACAGGTATATGACGTTTTCGACGTTTACACCTTTTTGACAGTCGAAAACCTAAAAATTCGTCGAACGGACCATCCCTGATCGGAGCCCTTCAATACCGAACGAGGATTCAGACAAGGTGACCGTTTGTCGTGTGATCTTTTTAACATCCTACTGGAAAAGGTCATACGAGACGCAAAGGTGAACAGAAATGGCACTCTGTACACCAAACAACACATGTTACTCGCCTACGCCGATGACATCGATATAATGGGTCGACCAATGCGAACGGTAACAGCCACCTTTGAACAAATTGAAAAGGCGTCTGCCAAAGTGGGTCTGGCAGTAGATGGCGAGAAGACCAAGCTGATGGTATCAACGCGCAAGACGTCCAGTAGACTCGGACCAACTGTGGAACTTGATAACTACAGCTTCGAGGTAGTTAATGACTTTATATACCTTGGTACCGCCATAAATATAACGAATGACGTCTAAGTAAGCAGTTTAGAAACAAGGCCACCTCCCGCCAGACGATACTCACACTTTACAAGACGCTGATACTACCCGTGCTATTATATGGATCAGAAGCATGGGTATCCGAAAGATCTACGGGCCGATCTACGTTGGCGGTGAATATCGGCGTCGAATGAACCACGAGCTTTACAAATTATACGCGGACATCGATATAGTCAGTCGTATTAAGCTGCAGCGACTACGGGGGCTAGGTCATGTTGTGCGGATGAATGAAAATGCCCCAGCTCAAAAGGCATATAAAAACGAGCCTACTGACGGTTCCCGTAGAAGGGGAAGGCCACGAATTAGATGGAAAGATCAAGTAGAAAACAACATCTTGGAACGTGGTCTTCCAAATTGGTGGACTTGCGCACGAGACCGACGCGCTTGGAAATCTTTTTTAAGCTCGGCTTATGGAACAACCGTTCTGTAACAAGCTAGCTAAGTAAGTAAGTAATTTAGATATAGCTCCAATATATATTTTTGTCGGATTTTACATAAATGGTGCACCAAACTCCTAATGTTTGTCCGATTAACACGCATTTGCACAACGTATCAAATTGAAACTTGAATGACGTTACTGGGTTTTGTTGAAATTGGTGCAGATGCAGCCATAGCTTCCATATGTATTTCGAACGGGTGTCTGATTGAAATTAAATTTTTAACAGTGCGGCGTAACGAATAGCGTGTATCAATTTTGCTATAAATCTTTTTCCATAAATTTGACCCATTGTACGCAAACGACTCTAAATCTGCCTGAATGAAATTAAATTTATCATAGGTTGCAGAAAGACATGAGTATGTTCCTTTGAGGGAACATTGACATACAATTGTATAGATATATATATATATATATATGTACAATATACCCAAAGTGGTGAAGGGCATCATGAAGTCGGTCCAGTCCGACTTTATTACTTTCCTTACTGGTTCCTTATTGATTCTTAATATTCTCCCTAACAACATCCCCATAAGAAATTTTCCACGACTACACACCATGAGTTCCATTTTATGCCACAGGGATATTAATGTACCCTTAGATATTTGTTGTACGGTTGGATGTTCAGGAGCCTCCATATTTTATAGATTTAACCCTTAGTGCCTTTACTAGTTAATCGGTGACAATAATATGTTGGAGGGGAACGTTTGAACCAGGCTTATTTATCGGTCTGCTAAGTAACACAAACCGCTCTTTTCAATTTACTTACTTCCACGCAACCCTTTTCGAATGTGTCTGTGTGTGTTTGTCTTATTGTGTCCATAATTTATTTCAATCTGTTTACTTACCTAAAGCTATAACAGTTAGCAATCAGCTTTTAGCATCCTGCCAGTGGTCGTCTTTATGATTGCCCTTTCAGTTTTTTTTTTCCGAGATTCTTTTTATCGCCACTCTTATCGTTCAAATTGAATTGAAAAATCTTTATTTGTTTTCAAATCTCTTTCTAAATTTCCTCTACAGTAACGGAATCTAGGAAGCATACACTCAGACACATTCACACACACACACTTACACACATTATTATCATAGAATTTCCCTAGGATTCCGGTTAAAATGGGAAAAGCGCACGTTTCAGAATAATAAACCGGAAAAGGATGCAAATAACTGCATAGAAAACGCATTCAAGCAAACATTGTGTGGTTATAATAAAAATGATAATATTACAAAAATTATGGAAATTTTAAATTAAAGAAGTGAAAGCTGCAGCAAAAGCAACAGCAGGAGCTGCACCGCCAGAAGATGAGAATGAAAAAACCGCAAAATAGAGATGATGAAGAAGAAAAAAAATCCACCAACAACAGCTACAGCAAACAATGGCAATGGAATCACCAACCAAGAGACCGACCATATTCCGGTTGCATTCACAGCTCTCTCAACCATGGCATGGAAGACGGTTATTGCATAGCCTCCCGCATATTTGCATTATTCATGTTGCGCGGCAATGGATTCAATGTTGCATTGGAGGATATGCGGAATAAAGATGAGAGGTTGGGCATGTATTCGTATGAACGGCACCGTCTCTAGTCGCCAGGGACATTCAAATGCAGATTGTGTCCATACACCTTTGATGCAGTGGAGGGTGGTGCGATTACAAAAAAAAAACAGACCTCAACACCCCGCAAAAGGGAAATTGCAAAAGATGAAGGCAACAAGCCTGTGTTACAGAATGGGGAAAAAACAGAAAACGAACGACTTCGTTTGATTTGCATTTTCTTACACTTTATTATTGAAAAATTAAAATGTTGCCCGCAAGAGTTAAGCATACAAAATACGAATAATGAGCAAAGTAACGATGCTAAGTTGAATCGGAAACGGAAATAATGGTGAGTGATAAGTACATTTCGGATTAGGTGAGAAAAGCAACAACAACAATAGACAGCTGTGAATTTGCATACGACCGTTACCGCCATTAAATTTGAATGGCCATGGAGTGGTATTGCGGTAGGTAAAAAAATATATAATGCAAGGTTATTGATTTTTTACTATATTAATTGAAAACATAAAATACAAAGGAAAGAGGAGCAGAATAGACAGACGGGTTCGGCCATATGATACCCGTGTAGCAATGGAATCATTATCTCATATTATAAATTATGGTATGTCTCTAGGGTTTGGGAATTTCCGACTTATTTTCATTCCCGGGAAATCGGGAATTCAAAAATTTCATTCCCGAATTCCCGGCACTTTTTAACTTTCGTTTAAATAAAAATGCGAGGGGTAGGAACTTATTAAATAAATAATTAGAATTAAAAACCAGTTAGGAAAGTAGTAAAGTCAGACTGGGCCGACTCTATGATACCCTTCACCACTTTGGGTACATATGTATCCGAAAAGACGTCGCCTTTTTGAAGGAATTTGGACATGAAATTGAACGAACTTAAATATGTGATTTTTATATCTTTCTGGAACCTATGCTAAATTTCATTCCATTTGGGCAAGTTTAGAGTCGTTTGCGCACAGTGGGACAGATTTGTGTAAATCGATTTAAAGCAAACTTGACACACGCTATTTGGTAAGCTGCACTGTTTAAATTTTTATCTCAATAAATAAGGCGAAATTATATGTGGAAGCTACGAGATATCTAAATATGAACCGATTTGAAGCAAACTTGCCAGAGATTAAATTATACTAATACGTTGTGTCAATCGGCCTAGCTGTGGATCTTTAGTGCACAATTTACTTAAAATCGGACGAAAATATATATAGTAGGTGTACACATCATTTCAGACTTAATTCAATACGCTATGCCAAAATTCGTGCAAATCGAATGATTTTCAGAGACTTTAGTGCACCATTTACCTAAAATCGGTCGAAACTATGTATGGAAGCTATATCTAAATATGAACCGATTTTCACGAAACTTAGCACACATCATTCTAGACTTAATTTAGTACGCTATACCAAAATTCATGCCAATCAAAAGATTAGCAGGGACTTTGGTACACCATTTACCTTAAATCGGGTGAAACTATGTATTGGAGCTATATCTAAATCTGAACCGATTTTCACGAAACTTAGTACACGTCATTCTAGACTTAATTCAATAGGCTATGCCAAAATTCGTGTAAATCAAATGATTTTCAGGGACTTTGGTGCACCATTTACCTAAAATCGGGCGAAACTATATATGGGAGCTACATCTAAATCTGAACCGATTTTCACGAAACTTGGCACATATCTTTCTATATATATTTCAGTAGGCTGTACCAAATTTCGTGCAAATCGAAAGATAATAAGGGACTTTGGTACCTCATTTACCTTATATCGGACGAAAATATATATGGGAGCTATATCTAAATCTGTACCGATTTTCCCAATTTCAATAGGGTTCGTCCTTGGGCCAAACAAATGAGCTGTGCCAAATTTCATCCAATTCGGATCATAAATGCGACATATACTTTGTTTACAATTTAACATGGACAGACGGACAGACGGACGGACATGCATAAATCGACTCAAAAAGTGATTCTATGCATATTCTCAAAAGGAACCATGGATCTATCTCGATTATTTTTGCCTGTTACAAACATATGCACAAAGACATAATTCCGTGTACCACAGTGTTATGAAGTTCTACATCGGTTCAGACGGGTTCGATCATATGATATGATTTCGTATAGCAATGGGATAGTTAACTCATATTAATATATCAGATTAAATGGCAACCATACACGGTCACCTTTTTCCTATCATATTTTCCTGAATTGAAATTATACGCCATGATGCCGAAATTTTTTTGCGGTTTAACATTTTATTTGACCCGAAAATATTGGCCGATCTTCATCAATACAGTAGTGCTTATTTGTTTTACAGCCTCCTTCTTTGTGTTCGGGATATAATTGTAGACTCTAGAGCGAACAGACAAAAGTAAAGTTTTTTTCTGGTTCATTCGATCGCCTTTGGCCAGATGCAAAATATATCCAAAATGTCTTTCTGAGTCAATTTGTGCATGCCCGTCTGCCCATGTCCATGTATAATTGTACGCAAACAACAGGTCGCATGTTTTATCTGAGTGAGAGGATTTCCCAAAAATCGGACGGGCCGAGTACATGATACCCTTCACCACTTTGGATACATACAATATCCTGTAGATAGAACAGACATATAATCTTTAGAGAACCATTGAAATGGAATCGGGCGAAACTAAATGTGTGATCTACATAGACATTTGAACAAATTAAAAACCCCATACCCAGGCCACTTTTACGAATACTTTTATTAAGTTTTGTTATAATCGGTTCCGACTTAGAGTCCCGATTTAGTCGGGCTATTTTTATACCCTCCACCATAGTATGGAGGGTATATTAGTTTTGTTTTTCCGTTTGTAACGCATCGAAATAATCATTTCCGACCCTATAAAGTATATATATTCTTGATCAGCATAAAATTCTATGACGATCTAAGCATGTCCGTCTGTCCGTCTGTTGTAATCACTCTAACGTCTAAACGAGTTGAGATAGATCGCCAAAATTTTGCACAGAGTCGTCTTTTGTCTGCAGGCAGGTCAAGTTCGAAGATGGGATATATCGGTCCACGTTTAGGCATAGCTCCCATATAAGGGTACCCCCAAATTTTCGGTATTTTGGTTCGGTATTTTGGTTTTTGAGCGTGGTTTTCAACCGAATTCGCTGAAATTTGCTACATTGGGTTCGTATTGGGTACTTAATGTCTCCACAAAAAATTATAAATATAGGTCCATATTTTGGGATAGCCTCCATATAAGGGTACCCCCAATTTTTCGGTATTTTGGGGGGTTTGATCGCATTTTTCGACAGAATTCGTTGAAATTCAGTACTTTGAGTTCTAATTGGGTAGCAAATCTCTATACGAAAAATTATAAATATATGTAAATTTTTTCGGGTAGCCCCCATATAAGGGTACCCCCCAATTTTCGGTATTTTAGGGTTCTTGAGCGCGGTTTTCAACCGAATTCGCTGAAATTTTGTACATCGGGTTCTTATCGGGTACCAACTATCCCCACTAAAAATCATAAGCATAGGTCCACTTTTTCTGGTAGCCCCCATATAAGGGTACCTCCCAATTTCCAGTTTTTGAGGGGTTTTGACCAAATTTTTTCACCGAATTGGCTGTAATTTAGTAATTTGAGTTCGTATTGGATAGCACATCTCTTCACAAAAAATTATAAATATAGGTCAACTTTTTCAGGTAGCCCCCATATAAGGGTACCAGAAATTTTCGATATTTTGAGGTTCTTGAGCGCATTTTTCAACCGAATTCGCTGAAATTTGGTATTTTGTACTCGTATATGGTAACAAATCTCCCCACCAAAAATTATTAATATTCACCCCTCTTTAGGGGTAGTCCCCATATAACCCCCTTTTTTATATTAAAATAGTTATCTGATTTGTTCTGTGTTGCGGTTGGGTAGTAGTTACGGGGAATAGTCAATTTTTACCCCACAAAGACCTTCTAAAGATACTGTGATAAAAAACTCAAATATGACGATAATGAAATATATTGGTAGATATTTACGCATCTCCTCAAAATAGTGATACCTCCTGAAGGAAAGAATTGGCATAAACAATTAATATATTGGGTTCAAAATTGGTATATACCGGACATTAATTAGGCATAGCCCTCATGATATCCCCAAATATTCACTATTTCCTACACTATATAATCAATATTGGGCCCCCTTTTAGGCATACCCTTTGTAGTCTAAATTACAGTAGTGTGAGGATTTTATACTCTACCATGCGTTACCACTTTTTGGATCTTACAGATTTTAGGAAAAATCCCCATTAAAAATTGCTGAAGTTGGTATTTGGTGTACATAATGGTTTGCATAAATCGGTTTGTAGAATTATCATAATATGGCCACTTTTTGGTATGTTCCCTACATTTTCATTACATGTATCTGTCAGTATAACTATGGTGGAGGGTATCCAAAGTTCGGCCCGGCCGAACTTAACGCTTTTTCACTTGTTTTTTTTTTTGTCATTAGCTCGGATTTGTGTGATGAATAATAAATTCAATAATGGCCGAAACTTGTTCAAAAGGCCAAGGTCATCCGAAAACGGCAAAATTGATGACATGCCTGAACTGGTAATGTGTGATCGACATGTGACATACTATGACATCAATTCGCCTTGTGCGTCTTCATCTATCGACAAAATGAATATGAGGCAATTGGAAAGAAAGTTTTTCATGGCAGATATACCTCGAAGTAAATGTTCGCCTCTTTATTCGCCAAAAACGACGTTACCGCTTGAAAAGTCGATTATGGTTTATTTTGAGTTGTGCACCATAATTTGCTTGCCTGATTATGGTGTACCACGTTTTGATATGCACCACGACAATACTAGCTCAAACCAGCATCTTTTTGACTGGCGTCATCCACCATACAGCGCAGACTTGACATCCAATAAGTGCTATATATCCTCGCATATTAAGGATGGAGGGCCAGAAGATGCTATAGAAGCGTAAGTCGATCTACGGGCCATAAAGCTGTGGCTAGTGGTTTGACTGATAAGGATGTGCCGCACATTCAGATCGGTTCGTACAAATAATTTAATAGATACCTTTGCAAGCAACCTAATTTCAGTGGCATCAAATTCATCATATGGGATTATCACTTAAATTTTGAATGTCGCAATTCACGGAAGATCCTTATTTTACTCTACGCACCATGGCCCTATTATTTCAAATGCCCACTTCCAGTCGTGTCCTACAATTTTCATGTCTTACCCGTTGCCCTGTTTGTGAGTTAACATAATTTCGATAGCTTCTCTCATGTGACTGGGAAGATGGAATTGAATAAATTACCACTCGCAGTTTAGAAGATCGAGGATTGCATCAATTTTTCTTCGAAATGTATTGGCATGCAGACTATTTTAAAGTAGGAACCCAAGAAACTGGACTAAAAAAATATTACAAATAAGATTTAGTCCACCATGTTATAGCAACCAAACCGATCCAACACAGAAATATATAAATCTCATATCAGAATTTCGGATCAGTAGCTGTGCATCACGTGACAATAACTTAGCTGATCAAAACATCATTCTCATCAGCACACCGCCCGATTTCATTCACCAAACAAATTCAGAAATTTCACCAATAGATGCATCAGCAAATTGTACGACCCTTTTCATGTTCGGATGAAAGAAAGAAAATTCAAAGACATCCCGATATATAATCATTCGTCGAGTATTTTTAAGTGGCCTATAATTATACCCTTCACCACACTGTGGTACAGGGTATTATGTCTTTGTGCATATGTTTGTAACAGGCAAAAGGAAACGAGAGAGACACATGGTTCCTTTTTAGAATATGCATAGAATCACTTTTTAAGTCGATTTATGCATGTCCGTCCATCCGTCTGTCTGTCTGCCTGTCTGTCTGTCCATGTTAAATTGTAAACATAGTACAGGTCGCATTTATGATTCGAATTGGATGAAATTTGACATAGGTCACTTATTTGGCCCAAGGACGAACCCTATTGAAATAGGGAAAAATCGGTCCAGATTTAGATATAGCTCCCATATATATTTTCGTCCGATTTAATGCAAATGGTGCACCAAAGTCTCTATATATCCTTCGATTTGCACGAAATTTGACATAGCGTAATGAATCGATACTAGAATGATGTGTGCAAAGTTTCGTGACAATCGGTTCAGATTTAGATATAGCTCCCATATATATTTTCGTCCGATTTAATGTAAATGGTGTACCAATGTCCCTATATATCGTTCGATTTGCACAAAGTTTGGCAGAGCGTAATGAATTATATCTAGAATGATGTGTGTTAAGTTTCATGGAAATCGGTTCAGATTTAGATATACCTCTCATATATATTTTCATCCGATTTAAGGTAAATGGTGCGCCAAAGTCCCTAAATATCCTTCGATCTGCGCGAAATTTGGCACAGCGTAATTACTTTGGTCTAGAATGGTGTGTGTTAAGTTTCGTACAAATCGGTTCAGATATAGATATAGCTCCCATATATATATTTTCATCCGATTTTAGGTAATTGGTGCACCAAAATCTCTGAAAATCATTCGATTTGTACGAAATTTGTCATAGCGTACTGTATTAAGGCTAGAATGACGTGTGCACAGTTTCGTGAAAATTGGTTCAGATTTAGATATATATCCCATATATATTTTCGTCCGATTTTATGTAATTAGTGGACCAAAAATCCTATATATCTTTCGATTGGCATGCATTTTGGTATAGGGTACTGAATTAAGTCTAGAATGATGTTGCTAAGCTTCGCGAAAAGATCCATAGCTAGGCCGATTGATACAACGTACTGATGTAATATAAATTAGTCTCTGGCAAGTTTCCCTGAAATCGGTTCAGATATATTCTACATATGTTAGGATACATATGTAGAATATACCCAAAGTGGTGAAGGGTATCATATAGTCGGCCCAGTCCGACTTTACTACTTTCATTACTGGTTTATAAATTTTGCGTTGCATCACCATTAGGAGAGTTTTTTCCAATATTGCATGATGTGTCAGAAATGTTATTTATAATATATTAAAGTTCGGTAGTATTATAGTTTTAACCGAATTTTCTCATATTAGATTCCTGGGAAATAAAAAAACTTGTTTTCATAAATTATTCAATGTGGGTTAAAGTTTTCAAATATCACCAATACAAATGTCCTGTTTAAATTTCAATATGTTAAACTCAGTTCCGCATCCAGATCTGTTTCATAGAATCAGAAAGAAAGTCATTGTATAAGCCAAATTGAAAAAGTTCACCAGGTCTAAATTTGGGATGACACGGTGTAAAATATGATCTACATCATTTTTGGTAGGGATCTACATCATTTAGGATGGGAAACTTCAGCATACTGACATTTAAGCGGAACATTTTGTAGGCGGGACTATGAAAAACTGGACCTACAATAAAATTTTTCTGAAAACAAAACATTTTTTCTGTGTTTTGCACCGGGAATCCGGAATTAAATTCACTTTGGTGACAAAATGCGATTAAAATTACCGGAAATGTGTCTACACTACTTTGTGGATACTCTGGCAAGCAAAGCATTTTCTGAGATATGTATGTTTTCCCTCCTATCTTACCAGCAATGCTACTTCGGTGAAAAAATTAGCTAGAAACCTGCAAAATACATGGCATAGCGTAATGAATTATATCTAGAATGATGTGTGTCAAGTTTTCTGGAAATCGGTCCAGATTTAGATATAGCTCCCATATATTTTCGTCCGATTTAAGGTAAATGGTGTACCAATGTCACTACATATCTATCGATTTGCACGAAATTTGGCATAGCGTACTGAATTATGTCTAGAATGATGTGTGTTAAGTTTCCTGGAAATCGGTCCAGATATATATATATATATATAGCTCCCATATATATTTTCGTCCAAAACATCGACCGATATATCCAATTTCAGTATTAGCAATGTATGTACAAACAAAGTTCTGTTTTAATTATTTCGATGTTATCGTTATTTCAACGGCCAATGGGACATTGTTAATTTATGGGATCTCCTGTGAATTTTTTCCTCCACCATAAAATATGTAATGTGTAGAACTCAATAAAATAAACATTTTATACTGTAAACAAGGAATACTTCCCCTCGTTTTATTCTGGTACAAAAACACATACCCTTTTCCTCAGATTTGAGTAATTAATCTCCGCAAAATCTGATTTAATTGATGTTTATCGAATTAAAAAAAAAAAACACTTAAACTTTTGTCTTCAATCCTCCGTGCCAAATAATTGTCTTACGTTCCTCAATAGAAATCCAAATCCCAAAAATTGGTATGTTGTGATTTCGCCCCTCTTTTAAACCGATGTATTTAATCGCATAAACTGCTTCGATTGTCTGCATTGAAGTTATTTGCACTACAAGTCATTAACATGTCTCATTGTCTGGTTGACCATAAAATCTAGTTTTGGTAGTTCGATAAACGATTGGTAGATTTCATTAGAACTACACCGAACTTAACGGCAAACAATCCAATCAAATATTCCGTAAAGGTAACAACTACAACAAAAGGTAAAGCTTAACAACAAATAACAACACTATACTACTCGTATGTTTGGTCAAAAACATCAAGAGGGGTTGAAGAGGGGTTGTGGGGAGAGGGAGGATGTTTGGGCGAACAATCACCATGGAAATCAGACTTAATGCAAGAAGCAAATCTTCAACTTGCCATCGATTCCAGTGTAATTGAATGCAAAACCTCAAGCACCAATTGTTGAGACATACTTGAAACTACATTTTGTCCAAGACATCTTCCGGTCTCCCATTGTACCCCCCACACCTTGTAGCACCTGCTCCTTCGAGCTGTACCTGCATCAACATCACAATGATATGGCAAAATATGTATAAATGCTATGTGGCTTTATGGACTATCGATATTGGTATTGGTGTTAGGTGGTAGTCTTAAGTTCCTGGAACCAATGACTTTCACACCCACACACTTGAATTGGCTTTTTGGTATTCGACATTCATTGATGCACGATGGTACGTACACCAGAACATTGCCAACAATAGTTTGGGAAGTAAGAATCAGTTGTTGCTGCGCTGACACCGCCCCCATGGCCACAAATGATTGCTTAGCCTTTGTTGTTGTTGTTCGAATTGTTGTTATTGGTTATCGACATCGACTACAATTCACTTCTACTCCATTGACAGTGTCACCGGCACATTGCAAGACGACGATCACAACTTGAATACCTCTCCATCCTAACCAATATCCGTTGTTTTTGTTATCAAAACAATAAAGGCCGGAATGTCCCGAGGAAAGCTGCCAAAGGAAAGCTAAGGTTATGATTGCAAACTTGTTTCGTTACATTTGTTATTATTGTCGTCGTTGTATGGACAAAAACGCCCACACACACATACATACACATGTACATCGAACGGTTATGACAATCACCTTTTTGAACATGAAGATTATGTAGATGAAACATACAACAAATATTTTGCAAATAAGAACGGCAAAGAAGGTACTGTGGGAACACAGTGCAACAAATGTTGCGGTTACTCCTTAAGTTCGGTAAAATTACAAATTCTATTTACTGAAGGTGCATGAAATATTGTTTATATAAGAGATAAGAGAACTACACATGTAATGAAAAACGGGCGGATTCATTACAAAGAATAAACCGGGACATTAGGAACATAAAATAGTAATAGCAATAGGTTGAGATATTTCATAGATATGGAAATGCTACTAGGACCATCAAAATGTCTAAACAGAGGCTTATTAATTAGTATCTAAAAGGAGAAACCCGGAATGCAAAATTCGGACTATTTAAACGATAACAAGTAAAAACCAGTAAGGGAAGTAGTAAAGTCGGACGGGGCCGACTATAAGATACCCTTCACCACTTTGGGTATATTCAACAGATGGAATCCTAACAGACATAGCATTTTTGAAGGACCATTAACATGAAATTAACCATGTCATTCTGCAACCTATAGTAATCTTTGGTCAGATATAGAGTTGCTTCTTACAATGGGACAAAATTATGTAAATAAATTTGAAGCAAAATATCGAAATCTAAACCGATTTCATCGAAACTTGTCACATGTTACGTTACACTTATATCCGTATGTTTTGTGCATTCGGCTACATTTGGAGTTGTTCATTTACTTACGAATCGAAAGATATATAGGGACTTTGGTGCACCATTTACATAAAATCGGACGATAATATATATTGGAGCTATATCTAAATCTGAACCAATTTTCACGAAATTTAATACGCATCTTTCTAGCCTTAATTCAGTACGCAGTACCAAATTTCGTGCAAATCGAAGCATATTTAGAGACTTTGGTGCACCATTTACCTAAAATCGGAACACACATCATTCTAGACTTAATTCAGTACGCTATGTCAACTTTCTTACAAATCGAAGTATATTTATGGACTTTGGTACACCACCGATAGTACCATATAAAAATACCAATAAGTTTGTGCGAATCTATAGTCCGAGCCTGTTCAATTGATGGTTTTTACGAAGCTTAGCAGACATCATTCTAGACTCAATTGAGTACGCTATGCCAAATTTCGTGCAAATCGAAAGATATATAGGGACTTTGGTGCACCATTTACATAAAATCGGACGAAACTATATATGGGAGATATATCTAAATCTGAACCGATTTTCCCGAAACTCAGCACACATCAATCTAGACCACTTTGAATGTCACTAGATAGAACAGACATATCATCTTCGGAGGACCTTTGAAATTGAATCGAGAAAAATTAAATGTGTGATCTACAAAATATTTGAACCAATAAAAACCAGTAAGGAAAGTATTAAAGTCGGACTGGGCCGACTATATGATACCCTTCACCACTTTGGGTATATTCTACATATGTGTCCTAACAGACGTAGCGTGTTTGTTATATATCTATATCTGAACCGATTTCAGGGAAACTTGCCAGAGACAAATTTATATAGCTTCAGTACGTTGTGTCAATCGGCCTAGCAACATCATTCTAGACTTAATACAGTACCCTATACCAAAATTCGCGCAAATCGAAAGATATATAGGGACTTTGGTGCAGCAATTACATAAAATCGGATGAATATATATATATATATGTGTAGGAAGAAAATATTGACATTTCTTTACAATATTTTTTAGGATTACATCTTTTTGAAATTGATACATGGCAGGAAGGAAAACTAACACCTATAATGAAGATAAAAGAGCTCCAAATTTGAAGAAATGTTGAATTTTGCCTTTATTTTTAATTTTTATTTTCGTAAACGTAAACAAATTTGTTTTGTTGAAATCGGTTCAGATTTAGATATAGCTCCTATATATAGTTTCGTCCGATTTTAGGTAAATGGTGCACTAAACTCGCAATATTTGTACGATTGGGACTAAATTTTGCACAGACTACTGAATTAGATTCAGATTGATGTCTGCGAAGTTTTGTTAATATCGGTTCAGATTTCGATATAGGTCCCATATATAGTTTCGTCTGATTTTGGGTAAATGAAGCACCAAACTTCCAATATTTGTCCGATTGGGACAACATTTTGCACAGCGCATTGAATCAGGTCCATTCTTATGTATGCGAAGTTTTGTTGGAATCGGAATCCCCATATTTGTCCGATTGGGACAACATTTTGCACAGAGTACTGAATTAGGCCCAGACTGATATATGTGAAGTTTTGTTAAAATCGATTCGGATTTAAATATAGTTCCCATATATAGTTTAGTCCGATTTTTTGTGAATGATACACCAAACTCCCAATATTTGTCCGATTGAGACCAAATTTTGCACTGAGTACTGAATTAGGTCCAGATTAATGTCTGCGAAGTTTGGGTAAAATAGGTTCAGATTTAGATGTAGCTCCCATATATAATTTCGTCCGATTTTTTGTGAATGATACACCAAACTCTTAATATTTGTCCGATTGGGACAACTTTTTGCACAGGGTACTGAATTAGGTCCAGACTTATGTCTGCGAAGTTTTGTAAAAATCGGTTCAGATTTAGATATAGCACCCATGTAGAGTTTCTTCCGATTTTTTGGGAATGATACACCAAACCCCCAAATATTTGTCCGAATGAGCAAAATTTTGTATAGCAAATGCAATTGAGGAAAAAATTATGTCTTATATATTTTCGTTCGATTTTATGTAAATGGTGCACCGAAGGTCCTATGTTTGTTCAATTTAAACGAAATTTTTTAGAAGGTATTAAATTGAATATATAGTGATAACAAAAAACAAATGTTGTGTGCAACTGTTGCTCAATAAGGTCTATGCGCTTATGTATAGCCCGCATAAATAACCTTACTCGATTTCATACAAGTGGTACACCAAAGAATCCATGTTTGTCCGTTTGACATGCAAATGGTATGTGTATGGGATTTTTTCAATTGGTTCAAATATCTATCTAGATAGAACATAAAATTTCGCCCGATTGTATCTCAATTATCCTCCAAAGATTATATGTCTCATATATCATATAGTCTTTTGAACTTTCCGTACTGGTTTCTTGTAAGTATTTGAGTAAAACTCGCACATCATTTTAATGGTCAACCACTCCTCTAGGATATACTATCAACTTGTCGGGTCTATGTCCTTCAGGAGTAAATATAATATATACGCAATAAAATGCAAATTTTACATTTGGTAATATAGACCGATCTTTATCACAAAAAAACATGCTTCTTCTTTGGTCAGATTTCCTTCCTCATGTACAATTTCATGGTGTTCGGGTCATAATTGTAACCTCTAGAGCTACCACTAAGCTAGTAGAGCCACACAAAGCTAAAATACTAGTTGTGTAGGATAAAAAAGGGGTTATAATTTTTGTAGGGAGATTTTTTACGAAATAGGAACCTAAAATACAAAATTACATCGAATTCAGCTGAATAATACCTAAAAAATTGGATCCATATTGATAATTTTTTGTGGGAGAATTTGGTACTCAATTAGAGCTCAACATACCAAATTAGAGCCAAATCGATCGAAAACATGAACAAAATTCTCAAGATCCGAATATTTGGGGGTACCGTTATATGTGGGCTACTCCAAAATGTAGACCAATATTTATAAATAAATAAAGATTGGAGATCCTGTACTAAATAAGAATGTAAAATACCAAATTAAAACCAGTAAGGAAAGTAGTAAAGTCGGACTGGGCCCACTATTAAATACCCTTCACAACTTTGGGTATATTCTACATATGTCTACTAACAGACTCCGCCTTTTCGAAAGAACATTGACATGAAATTGAATAAACTTGAATATATGATGTTTCTGAAACCTATGCTAAATTTCATTTCATTCGGGCAAGTTTAAAGTCGTTTGCGTACAATGGGACAAATGTATGTAAATCGATTTTATTTACATAAATTTAATCTCAATCAGATACCCATTTGTAATATATATATATATATATATATGTAAGATGTAGTCTCGGAGTTAACAGGGTGATTCCTACTTTGTAGTAGTTTAGTGTCGGTTTAACGTGATTCTGAGACACCCACTAGCCAGAGTCGAATCCCTGTATGCGCACGGCACATAACCGAGATTATAATCTCCAACAAACCGCCGGACAGATCAGTTCAGCCCGCACATAACTCTTTGTAAATAAATTTGAATTCAAAACGAAACAAAACTTGGACTACAAAATTAAATTAAAAAAAACTCAGGAAAGGAAGATTAACAAGTTCATTGGACCTATTCCGAGAAAGGAACGATCGGAACTAGTTCCAACTCTTTAATTAATATTGTTTCTTTTTCTGATCTCGTTCCCTTTTTGTTATCGTTCCTTTTTGGTGTCGTTCTTTATTTTCGTTCTTTTTTCTGATCTCGTTCTTCTTTGAACTAAAAAGAACTATAAAGAGCAAGGGAACTGTATGGAGCAAAAGAACTATTTGGAGCAAAGGAAACATATGGAGCAAATAAACTATATGGAGCAAAGAAACTATGACAGCAAAGGAACTGTGTGGAGTAAAGGAACTATATGGAGCAAAGGAACTATATGAAGCAAAGGAACTATATGGAGCAAAGGAAATATAAAGAGCAAAGGAACTATATGGAGTAAAGGAACTATATGGAGCAAAGGAACTATACGGAGCAAAGGAACTATATGGAGCAAAGGAAATATAAAGAGCAAAGGAACTATATGGAGTAAAGGAACTATATGGAGTAAAGGAACTATACGGAGCAAAGGAACTATACGGAGCAAAGGAACTGTTTGGAGTAAATGGACTATATGAAGCAAAGGAACTATATGGAGTAAAAGAACTATATGGAACAAAGGAACTATACGGAGCAAAGGAACTATTTGGATTAAAGAAACTGTGTGGAGTAAAGGAACTACATGGAGCAAAGGAACTACATTAAGGAACTAGTACCTTTTTTTAAAATCGATAAGCTACGTGAACTAGATTGCCCAACTCTAATGTAAGCTGTGTCTGCATCTGTACCATGTCAACCGGTGCAACATTTACCTAAACTCCAATTATATGTCAATCGTACAAACTTTGAGACTTTAGTACACACTTTACATGAAATCGAAGGAAAATATATATGGGAGCTATATCTAAATCTGAACCGATTTTTACTAAGCTTAGCAGACATCATTCTAGACTCAATTGAGTACGCTATGTCAAATTTCGTGCAACTCGAAATTTCGTGCAAAAATTTCGGTGCACCATTTACATAAAATCGGACGAAACTATATATGGGAGCTATATCTAAATCTGAACCGATTTTCACAAAACTCAGCACACATCAATCTAGACCACTTTGAATGTCTGTAGATAGAACACACATATCATCTTCGGAGGACCTTTTAAATTGAATCGGGAAAAATTAAATGTGTGATCTACAAAATATTTGAACCAATAAAAACCAGTAAGGAAAGTAGTAAAGTCGCACTGGGCCGACTGTATGATACCCTTCACCACTTTGGGTATATTCTACATATGTATCCTAACAGACGTAGCGTGTTTGTTATATATCTATATCTGAACCGATTTCAGGGAAACTTGCCAGAGACAAATTTATATAACTTCAGTACGTTGTGTCAATCGGCCTAGCAACATCATTCTAGACTTAATAAGTACCCTATACCAAAATTCGTGCAAATCGAAAGATATATGGGGACTTTGGTGCAGCAATTACCTAAAATCGGATGAATATATATATATATATATATATGTGAGCTATATCTAAATCTGAACCGTTTTTTATGGAACTTAGCACACATTATTCTATACTTAATTCAGTAGGCTATGCCAAATTTCGTGCAAATTGAAACATATATAGGGCTCTTGTACACAATTTACCTCAAATCGGACGAAGATAAATATGAGAGCTATATCTAAATCTGAACCGATTTTCACGAAACTTAACACACATCATTCTAGACCTTATTCATTACGTTGTGCAAGATTTCGTGCAAATCATAAGATATATTGGGACTTTAGTGGACTATTTACCTAAAATCGGGCGAAACTATATATGGGAGCTATATCTAAATCTGAACCGATTTTCACGAAACTTAGCACACATTATTCTAGACCTTATTCAGTAGGCTATACCAAATTTCATGCAAATCGAAACATATATAGGGACTTTGGTACCCTATTTACCTTAAATTGGACGAAAATATATATGGGAGCAATATCTAAATCTGAACCGATTTTCCCCAATTTCAGTAGGGTTCGTCCTTGGGCCAAACAAATAAGCTGTGCCAAATTTCATCCAATTCGAATAAAAATGCGACCTGTACTTTGTTTACAATTTAACATGGACAGAAGGACGGACGGGCATGCATAAATCGACTCAGAAAGTGATTATATGCAAATTCTTAAAAGGAACCATGGGTCTATCTCGATTATTTTTGCCTGATAAAAACATATGCACAAAGACAAAATACCCTGTACCACAGTGTGGTGAACATACACATACATTCAGATCTCGCTAGGAGGAACCTTTATCAAATAATAAAGGTTTCTGCTAGCGAGATCTGAACTGCATGAACTCATAGGGGTTATATCTACATGAGAATATATGTTACAAAATCCAATTTAGTACGTTGTGCAGAAATTCGTCCCAATCGGAAAAACTTATTTATTTGGTACACCATTTAAATGAAATCGGATGATAGTGGAAATATATATGGAAGCTATATCTAAACCTGAACCGTTTTTAACAAATTTCGATTTCAATACAATACTCTTTGAATGGCAGCACAGCGAATGGCATGTGTCAAGTTTGCTTTAAATCGGACATATTTACACATAGCTCTCATACACCTGATTTCTTACGAATAATGAACATCAACATAACAATGAACATCCATAAATTGCATAATTATATTTGAGGATTAATTGGTGTCGGTTAATATATTAAATATAGATCACTTATTTGATTTCATGCGATTTTATGTCAATAGTCGTCCAGAATGTCGTCCGTCTATATACCAAATATTGTACGCATACAACCAACATTATTTGTTAGGCTTTCAACAATAATTTTAGGAACATCTGTCAGACTATTGTTTATTCCCTAATGATTCAATCTATGTTTTGATAGTTTGGTGTTTCATTTTCTCCTCACAGAAATTTTCCATGACTTAGATGCCTGTTAATGTGGACGAAAGGAGGCAAATGTGACTTTGAAGTATTTAGCTTAGATTGATTTATGATCACGTTTCGATTATGAATATTTTTTTTTCCTAAAATATCCATTTATTCCATATTAATACCATGCATCAATAACTTGCAGTGAAAAGGAGCATCAAATGCTTTAAGACCAAACAGCTATCATTTGTCTAGGAAAAATATATCAAGCAGCACTTAAAGCTACTTTTTGACATAAACTTAACTAAAGAAAAAAAGTTGAAATGTCCAGCAACTACTCTAAACTTCTTAAAGAAGAATTGATACTTTTGAGCTGGCTTTGTACTTAGCGTTAATGCCCACAAATGCAATTCTATAGTAATGCCATCAACGGAGTTGGGTAAAATGGTTCTGCGACTAACAGCAGGAACTGCTGCCACTACTCCAGAAAAGTGTAAAAGTACCTGACACACCTGCCTGGGTCAGGTGTATAAATTTGTTTTGTACGTTCGGTAGTGGGTTTTTTCATGTGGTTTTATTTGGATTTCCTAGTTTAGGCGAGTGTTTGAAAGCTAACGTGTTTGCAAATACTTTATGTGGGCAGGCAAAGTGTGTAGTACTTCGAAGCTTTAGCCTGACACACGATTTTGGTGGCCAGGGTGTTTATTCGTACCACTTTTTGTAACACTTTTTCTCTTTTCGAATAAAAATTCACAGTGAGTTTTCTTGATTTGTTTTTTTTTTCTTTTGGGGTAGGGTGAATTTCCTTTTCCGGTCTATTCACAGTTTGAGAGTGTTTTTGTGCAGAAGAGAAGTGTGAAAAGTTTTTTGCCTGCTGTGGTTTTTAGTGGTAGTGTCCGGGTTAGTAGTTTTTTGCTGTTGTTGTTGCTACAGTTACTATTGTTGTTATATTTTAAAAGTTGATTTTTTTGTGATTTTTTCGCTTTCTCTATTTCATTCTAAACTGGACTGCAATTGTATATTCGTACGTGCTCTTGTCTGTGTGAAGTTGGACTCACACTTTGCCATTCAAAATGTATCAAATGGTAGAATCTCTCCAAAACACTGCCACCATCAACACCACAAGTGTTAGCGGTTAATGTATTTTTTGTGGAATGTAGGGGTGTTGAAAGGATAAAACTATTGTCGGATTCCCCCAAAAAATATGCTTTTAAGATTGTGAGCTTAAAAGTGTATGGCATATATATTTGGAAGATTAAAAAGATATATCTGTAATCTTTGTCTGTTTCATTGCAGTTCATAAATTGTAAATATTTTTAGTGCAAACTGCAAAAACAACTTGGTAATCAAAGAGTATAGTAGTTTTTTAGGATTTAGATTTATTTCAGGTTCACTCAAATATAATTCAGTAACCTGCCTGCATATACCTATTGGGAGCAATACTGAAAACTTTCGGACTGTCCACAGATTATTGATTGTAGAAAGGTCAGTTGCATTCATTGGTAAACTGCGAAACGAACGCTGAATAGTTTCGGAAGAAAATCTGATCTTTTTCAAAAGAGGCATGCTGCTTCTTTGGGCAAATTTCCTTCCTGGTGTTAAATTTCGTGGTCTTCTGGTAATAATTGCGGCCTCTAGAGCGACTAGAAAATCAGACAAAAATTAAGTTTTTGGTCCATTTCATTAACCGATCTTTACACAAAACAATGGGGGTCTTCATTGGGCAGAACCCATCCTACATGCAAAATTTCGTGAAGAATGGTCCATAACTCTGGCCTGTATCGTGTTTACAAATTATAATGGACATACGGACGGACACACATGTCTAAATCGGCTTAGCTAGTCGAGATATGACGATCGGTATACTTTAAGTTGGGTCTAGGGAAACGAGATAGACCATGGTTCCTTTTTATTTATGCATGTACGCCTGTCCGCCCTCCGTCCGTCTGTCGATGTATTCTTGTGAACAAAGTATAGATCGCATTTATGATCCTCTACCCTCATAAATACCGGAAAAAACGACTCTCATATTAGACACCACAGCGTATACTTTATGTAAAATTCCCTCATTTAGCAAACATATGAATCATACGTCTAATAGGTCTTACAATAATAAAACAAAACAAATAAAACAACAACATGAGTAACCATCTGCCACCACCGATGTAATAAAACAAACCGAAAAAAACAACACCAATCCCATTTTCTCCCAACATTAAAGTGACAAACTTCTCACAATGAATAATTAAAACATGCCGCAGCCTCGTCGCTACCAGGAGCCATATGTGGTTCTCTTGAAACATTTACAACGATTTAATTTCTTTTGTTTCGTTTACAGGAACATAAAAATGTTCATATCCATAAATTAAAAACAAAAACCATTTTTTATAGTAATTTAAAAAATGATTTTAAATGAATGCGACATTTTTGAAGAAACTTGTTGAAAATTTAGCAATAACAGAGGCAATGTATGAAAAATTACTTATTTATGTACAATCTTTTACGACTTAGGCATCTTTATCATCGTAATAATTAATAATTACTCCTAGAATGTTTGACATTGGAAATATAATATATAGTTGTTCAGATTTAGATATAGCTACAACATTCATCCGAAAGACCATTTATATAATTTCCATTGGTATTATCTAAATGCTTTACCAAATACCCATCCCATTGGGCTAGAACCTCAGAACGGATGATATCTGTCTTATCTCTCACAAGATATACAGAATGCAGTCACAAATAGAATATCTGGAGAGACTCGCTCACAATGTTGGATTTGAGTTTATTATCAGGAAAACTAAGCCCATAAAAATTAACAACACCAGCACATAAAACATCAGGCTACAAGGTAAAGCAATTGAATACGTCGATAGCTTCTGTTACAACAAATCGTGAAGCAAAACGAACGTTATCAATAGGCTAACAGCATACGGCCGATTACAATGTGTGTGAAGATGCTCACATATATCCAGGAAAACCAATATTCGAAGCCTCTATAAACAAGATACATAAGGATCATATACAGAATATTCTGGCCCAACGCCATAATTTACCTAGAGCAAACAGGGAAGACAGAATAAACCTAAACCAGTAAGTAAAGTACTAAATCCGGACGGGCCGACCATATGATACATCAAACAGCAAATATCAATAATACACCCGTTGAATATTTGGAGTCCAATAACCACACAGTGTCAGTTGGAAAAATACATGGGCTATGCTCAATTTTGTACGTTGTGCAAATTTTCATGTCAATCTGACAACATGAGTTTGGTGCACCATTTACTTAAAATCGGACAAAAATATATATGGAAACTATATCCAGATATGAACCGATTTCAATAAAATTTGTCACAGGTTAATTTATACCAACTTCAGTGCGTTTTGCTCCTATCGGCCATAATTTACATACATGGTGCATCATTTACATAATATGGAGGTAGATCGAAATCTGAACAGAATTCAACGAAACTTGTCACACGTTAGGTTATACTTTCTTCAATACGTTGTTCAACATTTTGTGTCAATCGGCATAACTTTGGGTCTTTGGTACACCATTTATTTAAAGTCGGACGAACCTAATCTGAACCAATTTTTCCCAATTTCAATAGGGTTCGTCCTTGGGCCAAACAAATGAGCTGTGCCAAATGCCATTTAATTCGGATCACAAATGCGGCCTGTACTTTGTTTTCAATTTAACATGGACATACGGACCGAAGGACGGACGGACATGCATAAATCGACTCAGAAAGTGATTCTATGCATATTCTCAAAAGGAACCATGTGTCTATCTCGATTCCTTTTGCCTGTTTCAAAAATATGCCCAAAGACATAATACCCTGTACCACAGTGTGGTGAAGGGTATAACAATAGTCGCTACAGAGTATTACTCAGTTTTTTCTGATATTCTGGTACGATAAAGCTCGTCGTACGAACCATAGTGACCCCAGAATCAGAGTTCTTACACTGGAAGCCAGATTAGTTGGCACGCATATACAGACATTATGCGAGAACATCCGAAGTGTTACAACATCGGTACTGGATGGAGTAAACGATCTCGAACCCTCTTTTAAAATTCAAATTCAATTTGTTTCGCGAGATATTATAATCGTCAGTATATAGAGAACCCCGAGATTAATAGAGGGAAGAGTATTGCGAAAGCTTCCAAAGCGCATGGTTGTGATGGAATCTCAATGGATAGGTTGAAGCAGCAGAATCAACTAGATGTAACTTAATTAACAAAGGTCTTCAACTTGTTTTTGGACAACCCAAACCAGCAAAATGGTCAGATTTATTCCGTATGCCGAAAATAGTAACTAAGACTCTTGATATACTGCTACTCAACAGCATTAGATAATCGGCTTGGTCCTGATGTAATTTTAATGCTGACGTTGAAAAAAATTGGTTAAACGAAAATTAGAGTACCTAAACCAAGTCTACAATTTGTCGTTAGCCAACCTAATAGTTTCCGATACCTAGAAAATTAACATTAACGCGTGGATGCGGAGTTATAGCATCAATAGTAAACATACCTCAAATTTTCTGAACATGTAATATGCGTTTATCTTAAGAACGGTTACATGTACCGTTTTCAAAATTTGGCTGAATAACGAAGGTGTGAATACACACCATCCATACAAAAATGAGAATGGTACGATCAACGGAAATGCATTTTTACTGCATTTTAAAAATCTGCATATTGAAAATTTAAAATATTTTGTTTGTAGACTCTAAAAATGATGGAAAGATTTTATTGAGATTTTCACAGAACGTCATAACATGCCCTGGGAATAACATATGCTATATAAACTTCTAAGATTTCCCGAAGATGCGGTGTTATAGCATCGAACGTGATCATACTTCAAAAATTATTAACATTATTATTTGTGTATATCTTAAGTAAGGCTATAGATATCGACTTCAAACTATTGCTGAGTAAGGTGAGTGTAAGTACGCATCATCCACACAACATGACCGCGGACAATGGAAAATGCACACCTCATTGCATTTAAATCTATACGTAGAAAATAGAAAATTTATTGTTTGTGGACTGAAAAACCACAAAACAGATTTTACTAAAATGTTCATAATAAGTCAAGCGGTCCCATGAAAGTAACATAGGTTAGATAAAACCGAGGACTAATAGCATCAAAAGTATTCATACATCTTAAAGAATGTACTTACATATGTAGAACATTTTCTATGGGTTTATCTTAGGGTAGCGGCTTGAAATACGGTTAAGTAACATGGATACAAATACTCATCATCCGATGAGGATATATTTTCGAACGATGGGGATATGTACATATGTATGTACATATATTGAAATAAAAATTTTGTAAAATTGAAAAAAATATGGTTGACATTATAATTTTCCATTTTTGTCAGTTCGTGAAAACAAGTTTATTTTGAACAAAATCAAACAAAATGTTATTTGGATTTCAAAAAAAGAAAAACAAAAACATTGAAGTGATTGGTGTGCATTTTAATTTTAATTGTTTTATTATCTGGAAAAAAGTCAGAGACTGGGATAAGATAAATTCAGATACACCTCTAATTTTTTTAATAAATACCATTTCGTGGAGGAGGTAGCAGATGGAGGTGATCGATTGTGTAAAATTGATAGAAAAACGTATTGACATTATAATTTTTGAATTGTTGTTACTTTTCGAAAAAATTGTGTTTCAAGAAAACAAAAATTACCACCATTACAGAAAACAGCGAATTATTTAATAACTATTATACAACTACTACAACATGGACATTTCACACTCTTTTGTACTGTTAAAGCGAGCATATGAAAATACCAGATTTTACCTAATTTTAAATTAAATTTAGTAAATATTGCAGCTGTATATTGGACGCTTACTAATTGATCATATCTAAATTTTAATTTGATAACTTCAATAGGGGCAGCGAAGCGCCACGGGTCCCGCTAGTATATATATAAAGACATCAAATTTAATTCTGTCCGATTTTATGTCAATTGTCTTCCTACGTCTATTCCGAAGGTTATTGTACATATAAGAAAAAAATCATTAGAGAAGGACGTTCGTTACTCATGGTTAAAATCTGTTTGGGAAATTTGAATGTACACCACATAGAGGGGTTATTTAAAATTCGGTCCGATCGCAGTTAACAAAATTTTAATATTTTGTAAGGTTAAAATTCATAAAATTCATAGTCAATGATTATTGTATTGTCATCTCAGCTTTTCTCTCCACCCTTTTAAAAAATATAAACTTTTTTTCTTTGCAAAATTCTACCAATTATCTTGACGAATTTCATGAGCAAAAAAAGAGAAGAATACAAAACATGACATGACAACAAAATTTGTCCTTCATATCTTTACTAATTGACTTAATTTATAAACGCACACACACGCTTACGCATCTACACTAATTTATAAGCATGTAGTATGTAAATCACATCCATACATATATGTACATATATTTCCATAAGCAAATCCTTTGCATTCTTGGTTATTTGAACATCATGTGCAGCCATGAAATCCCAGCTTCAGGATAACAGCTTTAATGATGACAATTTTCTGTAATGATGAAATTCTCATGCAGAGAATGAATGTTTGAATGGTTGAAATGTTTCAGGCTGTGTACGTACGTATGTACGTACATGTGTAACACATTAAAAATTATCATATTTATGCTAGGGATGTTATTTTAAAAATATCGCAGAAATTTATGAATTGCATGAAACATTATATAATCATTCATAAAAACGTAGATTATACCATGAAAGGAAGGGGAAGTAATTTTGATGTTATAAAGGGTGCGGTTTTGGAGTGAGGGAAATCGGAATCAGTTGTTTTGTGGGAGGATAGGATAAATTTGAAGAAAAACTGGTATAGTTTTTCTATAAATATATGTAGGCTTGAGTATCCTGTAGAAGAGGGAACCTGGCTGGGTCCTCTATAACATGAGACTGATCCCTAGTTCGTCTATCCATAGTACAGGATTTCATATATCTGTATAGATCACCCAAAATGGTGAAGGATATAATATTGTCGTCCCCGTCCGACTTTTGATCCTTCCTTACAGATTTTTGCTGTAATTATTATTTTTATTACCCTTAAAAAGCCCATCATACCAAAATCATGGCATCTACATATTTTTACATCATAAAATATATAAAAAAACCAGATAAACATTTGTTACCCCAACTCCTTGCATACCAACCACACCAACCTCTACCCCAATGAATCATTTTCCACATTCTTCTATTACGATATTAAATAAATCTTTCTATTACCGAGCTGTTGTTTGTCGGGCTGTTCGTAATATTTTTGGTGCTACAATTCACATTTCACATTGTTTTTGGCGGCAACAATAACAAAGGCTGTAAAACGCAGTTGTCTAAAAATTTTAATTTTATTTAACTTTTTCAAATTTCGTGTTTATTAAAATGCATATCGGAATAGATACCTACAGAACACTGACAGATAATGGTATAACATAGAAATGTGATTGTTTTCTTAAGGAAGTTTGCAGAAACCCCACTGCTCGAAGCAGGTGCACTAACAATACTCAGCGCAGCAGCGGTTTCGGAGAAAGTAATTTCATTAACAGCAAGAGCTGACAATGGTAAGCACATCGCACATTAACAACAACAAAATGAAAGTCCTGGTATGACATCATGTTGTGATTTCCAACGAATCTTTCCATTTTTAATACAAAAGTATTTCAAAATTATTTAGAAAACTTTTTTGTAAAAGTAAACATATTAACAAAATGCGGTGGAAGGCTTGTTTCTCTGTAATTAGAAATAAGTAATTTAGTTAATGAATTGTCTTAGTCGTAATGTACTCACGGGTATTCCAAGAAGTTTGCTAACTTCATTTTCTAAAATTTGTATAAAACAATGATCTAAATGTGAATGGAAATAAATGAATTTGTTTGTTTAAAAATACAAACACAGGAAAACAAAACAGCCTTTCGGTTAAAACATCAAAATTTGAAAGCGTTATTTTCGAGCCACAAGTCAATAAAATAATTTATATAAATCCACTGAAATGAAGGCTGTTTTCAGCAGTGGTATTATTATACCCTTCACCACACTGTGGTACAGGGTATTATGTCATTGTGCATATGTTAGTAACAGGCAAAAGGAATCGAGATAGAACCATGGTTCCTTCTGAGAATATGCATAGAATCACTTTCTGAGTCGAAGAACATTGACATGAAGATAAACGAAAGGTATATAAGAACTTTGGTGCACCATTTACTTTAAATCGGACGAAAATATATGGAAGCTATATCTAAATCTGTCCCTAAATATTTAGGGACTTTGGAGCACCATTTACCTTAAATCGGACGAAAATATATATGGGAGTTATATCTAAATCGGAACCGATTTTCACGAAATTTAGCACACATTATTATAGACTCAATTCAGTACGCCATGCAAAATTTCGGGTAAATCGAAAGACATTTAGGAACTTTGGCGCCCCATTTACCTTAAATCGGACGAAAATATATATGGGAGCTATATCTAAATCTGAACCGATTTTCAACTTCATTTAGTACGCTATGCCAAATTTCGTGCAAATCGAAAGATATTTAGGGACTTTGGTGCACCATTTACCTTAAATCGGACGAAAAATTATATGTGTGCTATATTCACATCTGAACCGTTTTTCACGAGACTTAGCGCATCATTATAGACTCCATTTAGTACGCTATGCCAAATTTCGTGCAAATTTAAAGATATTTAGGGACTTTGGGGCACCATTTACCTTAAATCGGACGAAACTATATATGGAAGCTATATCTAAATCTGAACCGATTTTCACGAAACTTTGCACACATCATTCTAGGCTTAATTCAGTACGCTGTACCAAATTTCGTGCAAATCGAATGACATATAGGGTCTTTGGTACACCATTTACCTTAAATCGGACGAAAATATATATGGGAGCTACATCTAAATCTAAACCTATTGAATTTCAATAGGGTTCGTCCTTGGGCCAAGTAAGTCATTTGTGCCAAATTTCATTCAAATTGGATGATAAATGCGACGTGTACTTTGTTTACAATTTAACATGAACAGACGGATGGACGGACATGCATAAATCGACTCAGAAATTGATTCTATGCATATTCTCAAAAGGAACCATGTGTCTATCTCGATTCCTTTTGCCTGTTACAAACATATGCACAAAAACATAATACCCTGTACCACAGTGTGGTGAAGGGTATAATTAGCTCCTCTCCTGCCAGACTCAATTCTGTCAATATGTGAAATTTGATCCCGATCGGACCAACATTGACTATTTGGTGCGCCATTTAAATAAAATCAAACGAAAATATATATAAAAGCTACATTCAGAAAACCTCACATACTATGAAAAAGCAAAGAAAAACAATTCCAAACCCTCTTAATGTTAACGACCCCGCAAACCAGTAATGGACCACGATCTGCAAGGGGGATTGTGCAAACATTGTACACAACAGGCGCAATTTTCGCTTTGGCGGATGTTCTCAAGAAGTAAAAAGCCGATATTATCTTACAGGAAATACGATGGAAAGTGACAGGAATAAGTAAATCAGATGATTATGCAAACAACATATGACCGCTGCCCTGGCCATGACATTAACATTCTGCTAGGATGTTTAAATCGGAAGCGAAATTCAACCTCCATGAAAAAGGCATCCAACAACGTCATGCGATTGATTGAAGAGATTTTCACTCTGCGTCAAATCCTGGAAAAGACCCACGAAAAACACATCGACACATTCAACCTCTACGTCGACTATAAAGCCGCATTCGACAACCCTATCCGCTCAATGGTGTTTACAGCCTTGTCTGCAGTTGGAATCCCTGCAAAATTAATACGGCTATGCAGGATAACATTAACTGGCACAAGATCAGCAGTTAAAGTCGGAAAAGACCTCTCGAAGCCCTTCAATACCGAACGAGGATTCAGACAAGGTGACAGTCTGTTGTGTGGCCTGTTTAAAATTCTTCTGGAAAGGGTCATACGAGATGCACATGCAAAGAAAAATGACACTCTTTATACCAAACAGCATATGTTACTCGCCTGTGCCGACTACATCGACATAATGCGTCGAACATTGCGAGCGGTAACAAACACATTTGAACACATTGAGAAGGTGTCTTCCAAAGTGGGTCTGGCAGTAAACTGGCGCAAGACGTCCAGTAGACTCGGACCAACTGTGGAACTTGGGAACTACAGCTTCGAGGTAGTGAACGATTTTATATACCTCGCTGCCGCAATAAAAAAAACATCAGCTTTGTAAATTGTAGATGCTACTATGGTCTGAGCAAGCAATTCAAACACAAGACTACCTCTCGCCAGACTAAACTCTAGAGTGTGATACTACCGTGCTGTTATATGGATCTGAAGCATGGGTACTTGCGCAAGCAGATGAGGCAGCTCTTGGAGTGTTTAAGAATAAAAATGTCCGAAACATCTATGGGCCGTCGAATGAACCATGAGTTGTACCATCTATTCTCGGACATGGACTTCGACGTATTTAGCTGCAAGGACTACGTTGGCTAGGTCATATTGTCGGAATGGATGAGGATGTCCCAGCTCAAAAGGCATATAAAAGGGAAAGAACTGATGTTCACACAGAATGGGAGGGCCACGAATTCGATGGAAATATCATGTAGAAGATAAAATTTCGGAACATGGTCTCTAAAGTTCACGAAGAAAAATATTTAAATTTGTTTCCGGCTATTACATGTTATTTTAAAAACGACATGACATCAATCAAATCGAATGAGGGATGTATATTCTTCTATCTCGAGTCCTTGTGCATACTTTTCATACTTACTAAGAAACACAATACGAGATTTCAAATATTCTACTCACAAAAATAAAATTTCCTCAGCATAAAATTTTTCAAAAACTTTCCCGACTTTATTAACTGAATGACCTTTTCGATTTGTGACCTATAAACCTTTCACACATGTCTGTGGAATTCAAATTTGACTTCTATTCAGAACACTTATTACTACAATAAATAGTTACTCTTTAAAACGCTTTAATAAACAATCTATGTATGGTATTGTACACATATATCCCATGTGTACCCCTCCCACTCTCTTAAACCCCTGCTTACTTATTTAGTACAGATGCGTATCTGATTACATTTGGCGCAAGTCATGCAAATGTGTCCAACCAGGGTTCATCTCTGTTCATTCATATTATCCCTACCAGCGATGTGCGTTACAACATTCCCCACCGCCAAAAAATCATAGGGGAGTTTTTAATTTGTTAAACTTTTTTATTACTCTTCTTGCTTTATTTTTTTATTATTGTATTTTTTTTTTTTTTTTGTAAAATCGTGATGTAATGTAAGCATCAGTATACTCTAGGATAACAGCAACAATGTGTTGTTGCTGTGTTTTTTCACCACTACTGCGACAACACCATTGTAAAGCTCTCTGACTTTAGCCTAGGTTTTTACAGTCGCTTAACAACGATGATAAGCAATAATAAGCACAAAAAACATAAAAATTCTCACAGATTATCGGGGAGGAACAGTAGCAGCAACGAACGCATCTCACATCATCATCTCGAAAACAGCTGGAGTACAGGCAAGACTTCTTTAATGAAAAAAAAAACTTTCAATAGCAACAGCCCTGGAATACTCATCAGATGTTCCCGATTTATCTCGATAAGAACACCATTTTATGTTGCCAATACTCCTAAGATGCTTGATATTGAAATCTGATACCTATGTCATCGTTTTCGGAAATTTCAAGGTTTTATGCGCCTTTTCCCACTCAAAGTACTGTAACCTGACATTTTAGGTTCTTGAAGGATAAAAAATATATATTTGCTTATAGGTCCATTACTTGCATTATTCAATATATGAAAGTACTATCTTGCACCAAAGTGAATGTAATTTGTCAATCCGGTTGAGTACGACACTACGAAATTTTATACTTTTTTATACGAACTAATTTTCTATACTTTTTAATAACAGATTCCTCATTAACCATATCTTACTGTCCCTCCCGCATATTTCTAGCGCCGCGGAACAAAAACATAAACGAAAAAACCTCACAGATTTTTATGTCACCTGAGCAACAGATATTGGGCGTCGTTTCCTTTCTTTCTGTTTTAATTCAAATTGAAACATAATGGCTGCTAACAAAACAACAACAAACAATGCTACACGACAGACGTACATCATAGAGATTTTGCAGCTGATAGAAATTGATGATGGCTTTTTGAAAAAAATATTCTTTAAAAAATCCACGCCTCTGTTGGATGGTTGAAAAAAATATTCTTTAAAAAATCCACGCCTCTGTTGGATGGTTGAAAAAAATATTCTTTAAAAAAACCACGCCTCTGTTGGATGGTTGAAAAAAATATTCTTTAAAAAATCCACGCCTCTGTTGGATGGTTGAAAAAAATATTCTTTAAAAAATCCACGCCTCTGTTGGATGGTTGAAAAAAATATTCTTTAAAAAATCCACGCCTCTGTTGGATGGTTGAAAAAAATATTCTTTAAAAAATCCACGCCTCTGTTGGATGGTTGAAAAAAATATTCTTTAAAAAATCCACGCCTCTGTTGGATGGTTGAAAAAAATATTCTTTAAAAAATCCACGCCTCTGTTGGATGGTTGAAAAAAATATTCTTTAAAAAATCCACGCCTCTGTTGGATGGTTGAAAAAAATATTCTTTAAAAAATCCACGCCTCTGTTGGATGGTTGAAAAAAATATTCTTTAAAAAATCCACGCCTCTGTTGGATGGTTG
>NW_026885410.1:0-64354 GCF_032173495.1 Musca vetustissima | reverse complement strand
TGGTAGTGTTGATCCGTATTAAGTAATTCATGTAAATTGAAAACTTTTGTAAAAGAATTTACACAGGATTTAATAATAAGTTTTAGTTTAGCGAAAATGGAAGAATAACATTATTAAATTATGTTGTTATACACTATTACGTGGAAGGAGTATTATGGGAAAATGTTAAACAAACAAGTAATGACAGTTTTAAATCTTTGTCCCAGACAAGTAGAAATTATAAACTGAACCCCCGACATTCAGTATATTTGGGAATTTTTGTTTTAGGTTCTCATTAGATAACAAATATTATCAATTTAGCCCACTTCTGAGGGTAGCCCCCATATAAAGTTACCTCTCAAATATTGTTATTTTGGGGGAGTTTGGGTACATTTTTCAACCAATATTTCCCATATAAGAGTATAATCAGGAATATTTTTCACACTTCATTATCTGTATATTCGCGTTTGGAGTAAGGGTGTGTAGCCTTCCAAAGGGGCTGTTGTGATACCTATTGGAGTCGACTCGTCTTTACTCTTGAGTGCGGAATTGAGGGAGAAGGCTCGTGGTACAAAATAAAAAAAAAATAATAAAATTTTTACTGCTCTAATTCACTGACCATAGTGGAACAAAAAGTGATTGTGGTTGTAGCAAGAAGTTGATTAATTTGTATTTGATAGATGCTTCCAGTACAAGATTTTCTAAAATAATATTTTTCCGACCGATCAAGTCTATTATGACAAGGATCTGCAAGATACCTCTACAAAGAATATACAACTAATTCAGTACTCTGTGTAAAATTTTGTCTCAATCGGACCAATATTGGCAGTATGGTGCTCCATTTAGATAAAATCAGACGAAAATATATATGGGAGCTATATCTAAATCTGATGCGATTTCAACAAAACTTGACATATGCCAATCTAGGCCTAATTCTCAGACAAATATTGGGAGTTTGGTGCACCATTTATATAAAATCGGACCAAAAATATATATGGGAGCTATATCTAAATCTGAAACGATTTCAACAAAACTTCGCGTACGTTACGTCAGTACTCTGTACAAAACTTTGTCTCCATCGGACCAATATTGGTCCATTTACAGAAAATCAGACGAAACTATATATGGGAGCTATATCAAAATCTGATGCGATTTCAACAAAACTTGACATATACTAATTTGGTTCTAAGTCAGTACTCTGTGCAAAATGTTGTCTCAATCGGATCAATATTGGGAGTTTCGTACACCATTTTATATAAAATCGGACCAGAATATATATGGGAGCTATAACTACTTCTGAACCGATTTCAACAAAACTTCGCGTAGGACCTGGTCAGTACTTTTTCCAAAATATTGTCTCAATCGAACCAATATTGACAGTATGGTGCTCCATTTACATAAAATCGGACGAAACCATATATGGGAGGTACATATATATCTGAACCGATTTTAACCAAACTTGGCATATATCAATCTAGAGCAAATTCAGTACTCTGTACACAATTGTGTCTCAATCAGACCAATAATGGGAGTTTGGTGCACCATGTACCTAAAACCGGACGAAACTATATATGGGAGCTATATCTAAATCTGAACTGATTTTCTCCAATTTCAATAGGGTTCGTCCTTGTGCCAAATTTCATCCAAATCTGATTTTAAATGCGATCTGTACTTTGTTCACAAAACTACATGGACGGAGATGCATAAATCGACTCAGAAAGTGGTTCTATGCATATTCTCAAAAGGAACCATGGGTCTATCACGATTCCTTTTGCCTGTTATAAACAGACAGTATACGGAGGAGCTCAACAAATGTTATAGTTGCCAAAAGTTGGCTAAATCTAATACTTATATCGTTTTTAAATATAGTGGCATAACTACCGTAAGGCTGAACAGAGGACGACCAAAACCTCTGATTATACTCTCGGTACATTTGACGTATGAAGACACAGACAAATCGACACGACACGAATGTAAATGTTGCAATTTTTACACACAAAAGTCTGTCTTGATTTGACTCGCTAAATATTGACAAATTGCAATGAAAAGAGTCATGGTTATTCAGTGATGTTCAGTCACAATTGTGGCAACTATAGCGACCTTTTGTCCCTCTTATCCTCTAAATAATAAACGATTATTACACATTGGGTTCTTTTTAGACCAGAAGGGAATCTTCATGCAAACATTCGTGACGATTGGTCCATAACTGTGGCCTGTACAGTGTTTACACATGTCTAGTTCGACTCAGCTAATCGAGATATTAAAATAATTGACTAGGTCCAATATTTCCCGGGGATGCAAACCCAGATTTTCTGTATGGCTCTATGTTCAAAATATGGCCAACTATATGAATTGTCTTCTAATATGACCGAACGACTTTGTACCTTTTGTTAGAATTTGGACGTGTTTTACAACTGAAGTTGCATTAACATGCCAATATAGAATCCGCATAGGTAGAAAATGTAAGATATTGAAATTTTGCGTATCGTGTTCAATTGAGTCTAGAATGATGTGTGCTAAGTTTTGTGAAAATCGGTTCAGATTTAGATACAGCTCCCATATGTTTTTATACCCTGCACCACACCACATTTATTTGGCCCAGGAACGAACCCTATTGAAATTGGGAGAAAATCGGTACAGATTTAGATATAGCTTCCATATATATTTTCGTCCGATTTAGGGTAAATGATGCAATAAAGTCCCTCAATATCTTTCAATGTGCACGAAATTTAACATAACGTACTGAATTAAGCCCAGAATGATCGGTGAAAATCGGTTCAGATTTAGATATAGCTCCCATATATATTTTCGTCCGATTATAGACAAATGGTACACCAAAGTCCCCACTTATCATGAAATTTTGAACAGCGTACTGAATTAAAAGTAGAATGGTGTGTGCTAAGTTTCGTGAAAATCTATTCAGATTTAGATATAGCTCCCATATAAATTTTCGTCCAAGTTAATGTAAATAGCATACCAAAAACCCTATATATTCTTCGAAATTTGGCATAGCATACTGAATTTAGTTTAGAATCATTTGTGCTCCGTTTCGTGAAAATCGAAATGATGTGTGCGAAGTTTCGTGAAAGTCGGTTCAGATTTAGATATAGCTGTATATATATTTCGTCAGATTTAATGTAAATGGTGCACGGAAGTCCGAATATATTTTTCAATTTGCACGTACTGAATTGAGTCTAGAATAATGTGCGCTAAATTTCGTGAATATCCGTTCATATTTAGATATATCTCCCATATATACATATATATTCGTCCGATGTTACATAAATGGTGCACCAAACTCCTAATGTTTGTCCGATTAACACGAAATTTTGCACAACGTATTCAATTGAGACTTGAATGACGTTATTGGGCTTTGTTGAAATTGGTGCAGATACAGCCGTAGCTTTCATATGTATTTCAAACGGGTGTCTGAGTGAAATTAAATTTTCAACAGTGCGGCGTACCGAATATCGTGTATCAATTTTGCTATAAATGGTTTTCCATAAATTTCTCCCATGGTACGCAGACGACTCTAAATCTGCCCGAATGAAATTAAATTTATCATAGGTTGCAGAAAGACATTAGTATGTTCCTTCGAGGGAACATTGACCTACAATTGTAAGGATACATATGTACAATATACCCAAGGTGGTGAAGGGTATCATATAGTCAGCCCAGTCCGACTTTACTACTTTCATGTTTTAGAATATGCATAGAATCACTTTCTGAGTCGATTTATGCATGTCCTTGGTGCACTTTAAAAGGACGAACTCTATTGAAATTGGGAAAATTTAATGTAAATGTCCCTGTATGTCTTTAAATTGTGCACTAACGTCCCAAAGTTTGTCCAATTGGCACCTAGATCCTAGATCTCCTCTTGATTAAATCAGACATCAGATGGTGTATGGTATCATTAACAAGAATTCAGCCGAGAACATAACCGTAAGAATTGTGTACTACCAATAATATTAGCTTTTCTGATTATGATCTCGACATTTACTTTCTATCCGAAAATATTTTTGGAGTGCTTTGGCATGATTATCCGTGTCCAATGTAAAACTCAGTTTGTTAAATAGTATCCTAAATTATTCTATATTCTCACTTATTATTAATTCACTATATAAATATGTGCAGCTTAAATGAGACACATCGACAGATCTAGCAATTACTCACTCCAGACAACAAATTCCCAGGATAGCTGCCCGTTCTAAACTAAAACATAGACTGCCAACTACTGTTCATCTCTTCCGAAAAAGAGAAACACAAATAAAAAATGTCAAATGTCCACACAGAATATAAACCTCTCGGGCAAATATTTGCTGCCACAACTTTAGCTGACTGTAAAGGACAACAGGAGAAAGATGAGAACAGAATAAAGAAAAAAAAATAACACCCGACGATAACATCAGCGAACATCAAATTACTGAGTAAATACAGCCGCCATTTAACTTCATTTTGATGTTTGGTTATGAAATAAAGTTTCATACTTAATTTACACGACATGCACTAGGACCTTCCGAACTCTACAAAAACATTGCAATGTTATGTGGCGACATGTTTAAGCCAAAAGTGCTGCGGACAACGTAGAAGGATTGTTATGATTCGTCTGCACTACATAGGCTAGCTACTAGACGAGAGGGCGTGGTGGTTGACTGGCAGCTGGGATAGCTAACTGACAATCAACGATGTCACTGACTAATGGATATAACACAACACACCAACACCATCACATAACAAACACAAACAAAAACGAATACAACAAGCTAGTAAAAGTTTCCAGAGACAAGTGTAAACAATTGCTAAAATAAATAGGGAAAAATTAAGATTGGGAATATAGTTAAGAAGTGTGTTGGAGAGGAGAGAGAGAGGGAGAGAGGAACATCTGAGACATATAGCAACAGAAAATAACAATGAAATATTGCTCCTTGGTTATATTAGAGTCGATTGAAACCAGTAACCTTAAAAAAATGTTTTCGTCATGAAGGATGTAAGAAAAGGCTTTCATATTTTTATTTGTGACTTGTGGCAGATCAACGGTAACTTAGGGGTAACATTCTCGTCATATAGTCAGTCTTGTCGGACTTTTGTGCTTTTCTATTGGTCTTTATTGAATTTGTCGTCCCAACCCATTGTCACCTCATCAAATCACATAAAATAATGATGGCAAAACTCAAAAATGAGAGACAAAGAAAAACGCACACTAACACCATCACCCCCAGCAACAATAATAACAACAACATGTACATTAACTTCAATCAGACAAATATTTAATTTGTGAAACTTTATACAAAACTTTACGAATGAACTGATGATGAACATCGTTCATTGTCGTCTCATCTCTTCTACATCGTTGTCATAATTGCGGAGAATGGCAGTAACAATGGATAAACTACCAGCACACACGACAAAGCCGCATTTGGAGATAAAACGGAGTAATTCAGTTGCACCATCACCACGACGACGACGTAAAAGATAATGATGAGCAGTAACTTCACCAACACCAACACACAGCAAAACATTTTAAATTACTAAATTACGAAATAAAGTTATGTTTACTTTCTGGTGGCACATTTGTCAAATAGTCAAAATGATGCAGATGCTCCAGCTTAACTTTGAAGGTGGTAATGTGATCGGTAGGAAGTGGGAGTGGGGGTTAGGGGACATATAGTACATAGAAAAACAGTAGAATATTTTAAATGTAAACCAGTAGGGAAAGTAGTAAAGTTGGACGGGGCCGACTATATGATACCCTTCACCACTTTGGGTATATTCAACAGATGAATACTAACAGACGTCGCATTTTTAAGGGACCAGCAAAATGAAATTGGATCCATAGACATGTCATTCTGCAACCTATACTAATTTCTTTCATTTGGTCAGATAAAGAAGCTATGTCTAAATCTGAACCCATTTCAACGATTTCAGGAAATTGAACACACATCATTCTAATTCATTACGCTGTGCCATATTTCGTGCAAACCGAAAGATATTAAGGGACTGTGGTACACCATTAACCTTAAATAGGACGAAAATATATATGGGAGCTATATCTAAATCTGAACCGATTTTCATGAAGTTTAGCACACATCATTCTAGGCGTAATTCATTACGCTGTGCCAAATTTCGTGCAAATCGAATGATATATAGGGACTTTGGTGTACCAGTTACATTACATCGGACGAAAATATATATGGGAGCTATATATAAACCTGTACCGATATTCAGGAAACTTAACACACATCATTCTAGACCTAATTCATTACGATATGCCAAATTTCGTGCAAGCGGAAGATATATCGGGACTTTGGTACACCATTTACCTTAAATCGGACGAAAATATATATGGGAGCTATATCTAAATCTGAATTTTGAATTTTTGTCTGATTTTCTGGTCGCTCCAGAGGCCGAAATTATGTCCCAAACATTATATATGATACCCTTCACCACTTTGGGTATATTCAACAGATGAATACTAACAGACGTCGCATTTTTAAGGGACCAGCAAAATGAAATTGGATCCATAGACATGTCATTCTGCAACCTATACTAATTTCTTTCATTTGGTCAGATAAAGAAGCTATGTCTAAATCTGAACCCATTTCAACGATTTCAGGAAATTTAACACACATCATTCTATACCTAATTCATTACGCTTTGCCAAATTTCGTGCAAATCGAAAGATATGTAGGGACTATGGTGCACCATTTACATATAATAGGACGAAAATATATATGGGAGCTATAGCTCAATCTGAACCGATTTTCATGAAGTTTAGCACACATCATTCTAGGCGTAATTCATTACGCTGTGCCAAATTTCGTGCAAATCGAATGATATATATAAACCTGTACCGATATTCAGGAAACTTAACACACATCATTCTAGACCTAATTCATTACGCTATGCCAAATTTCGTGCAAGCGGAAGATATATCGGGACTTTGGTACACCATTTACCTTAAATCGGACGAAAATATATATGGGAGCTATATCTAAATCTGAATTTTGAATTTTTGTCTGATTTTCTGGTCGCTCCAGAGGCCGAAATTATGTCCCAAACATTGCGAATTTTTACATGGAGGAGGAGATCGAGCCAAAGAATAAGCATGCCTGTTTTGATAAAGATCGGTTAATATTTAGCGGGTCAAATGGACCCTTATTTTGTGTGAAAAATGACAAAATTTGTATTCTACAGCGTATATATTTACTCCTGAATGGCATAGAGCCGAGAAGTTCATAGTATATTATTTAGTAACACATTACCACACTGGGGTGCGCAGATCGCTTTGAAATGTTCCATGAGGTTCCAGTTATGGTCAAGGACAACGCCTATAATTTTCGGTGATTATCAGATAATAATTTAGGGATGAAGTGGACCGAAAACTTATTTTTTGAGTTTTTTCGAGTCAATATATAGGCCACAATTGAAAGCCGAACATCATAACACAACCTACGGTGAAGGAAATCTGGACAAGTAATTAGAAGGGATTTAGTGAATATTAGTAATATTTGTTGACCTCTAGTCGGTCAAGAAGGTGCACATATAGCAAAATATTTTCCATGCTCAGAATATATACCACATAAAGTTAGATTTTCGTGGAAGTTGTGTAGGATATCATATGGTCAGCCGCGTCCGACTATACTGCTCCGCTCACTGGTTTTCTATTTACAGAAGTACCAAAAAATTACTTCCTTTCATAGAGCGGAGATATTTTCTATATCGACATAAGCACCAAATGTTGCACTCAATCGGACGAAAATGCAAATTATTTATGTGTGTTTTTACAACATCCACCATAAGTATATAATAAATTTTTAATTCCGCTTGCAACACCTTGAATAAAATTCTATGTCGATTTAGCCATGTCCGTCCGCATGTCCCTCTAGCGAAATCTCGATGGAGCGCAGAATTTCAGATAGACCTTTGAAATTTATCACATATATTGTTGCTAAGATGTTGAGTTTTTGCAAATTCTCGTTCGATAGCTAAACTTTCTACCAATCCCACGGCGGCCGGTCCTATGCACCGGATTGAATTCTTCGACCAGATGCTACGACCTCAACTACTACATGTTTTTGCGGTGCTTTTTTAAAAGGGTGTGTCTGCTCCTAACACTTTTTGGATAGAAACAACTGTTTCCAGCACAGATCAACGTCGGTGAGATGCAATATATGTATGGGATGGATGTATTTTCGGGGCTGTTCAGGTCTTAGCCAGTGTGTCCCCATCATCTTCGCCGTCAACGTTTTCGTTGTCAACTTTATCGTCGTCAACGTCATCGGAATATGAGACACCCCCACAGTCTCCTCTACAGCAGACGCATAATCTGACACCACATGTTGCTCTGCAACTGCCACGATAATCATTGTTTTTGCAGTTTAACTGCGATAGACTGCGAAACAAAATCTGCGAAGTCATAGATTTTATGAATCGGAATAATATCATGGTACCCGCTTTTCAGCAAACCAAGATGACTGATATCTGTAGCTTGCATCGTTGCGATGGTTACAACGTGTTTTGAAAGGATCGTATTAGAAGGAAGTAATGGACTTGCGTTCTTGTTACCCCATTCTGTACAGTACAGACCTAGCTCGCCTGAGCTATTTACCCCATATTTGTTTACTTTCGGAGGGTGGTGGTAGGGGATTTAAATGCTCATCATGAGCTCTGGCATTCCATTCTAGGTAATGACCAGAGGGGTACAGCGTTGTAAGAGCAAATTGACAGATCCGCATTTTGCACGGTGAACGAGGATGCCCCCAAGAGAATTCGAGAAGATTACCACAGTTCGCCGGACATCACCATTGTGGCACCATGTCTGATAAATACCGTAGTCTAGCAATCCGTTTCTCTTCGCTTGGTTCAGACCATCTTGTCATCACTGTCTCTGAACCATGGCAAAGCTGATTGACAAGTTTTTCCTAGATATAATCACTGCTGCAGTCGCCCATCATATACCTGCTGATCGTATACCCGAAATGAGACCAAACTTCATAGAACACCCCGAGAGTGAGAGACGAAAGGGAGTGAACTTCGTCGCATTAGAGCCCTCCGATCCCAGGAGTCTTGAATAGTTCGGAGGAAACGCCACAATTTACGAAGGATGATGTTGCAGGTGTCATTCAAATTCTGTCAATTACGACAAACTGTCGAATAGACAAAAGTGAAACGCCATTATCGGTATGTTCGTATTCTCCCGTAATCAATTGGCCATGACATAGCACCTATAAAATTTCCAAAAGATGTAATGAACGATGGTGGAGGGTATAAAAAGTGCGGCGCGCTTGAACTTCATGACGTTTTAACTTGTTTTGTAGTAAGTTACGATATGTTTTACCTAGTCTATACTAATCGTTGCCTGGTATTAGACAATTTCAAAAAAATTCCATAAACATGCTCAGCGCAGGTACATTCTATATTGAAGGTAAACCCGAACGTAAAATAGTTGTGTTCTCCTTAAGTTTACTTATTGATAAAAAAACCAGTAAGGAATGTCGAAAAGTCGGACTGGGCCGACTATATGATACCCTTCACCACATTGGGAATATTCTACATATGTATCTTTACAGATGTCGTCTTTTCGAAGGAACATTGATTTCATACTTTTTAAATAGACTTTAAGCTAACTTTACGCACGCTATTTGGTATGCTTCACTGTTTAAAATGTAATATCAATCAAGCACCCATTGGTTTACAATCAACATGAATTTATACTAATTTCAGTAAGTTTTGCCTATCGGCCTAGCTATGGGTCTTTAGTGCACCATTTACTTAAAATCGGACGAAAGTATATATAGGAGCTATATGCAAATCTGAAGCAATTTCAAGAAAACTTGACACACACAAGGTAACTTCAGTACATTGTACAAAATTGTGTGCGGGTCGGAAAATCTTTGGTTCTTTAGTGCACAATTTACCTTAAATCGGACAAAACTATATATAGGAGCTATATCTAAATCTGAACCGTTTTTCACGAAACTTAGCACACACCATTTTGGACCCAATTCAGTGCCCTATGCCAAATTTCGTGCAAATCGAAAGATATGTAGGGACTTTGGAGACCCATTTACTTTAAATCGGACGAAAATATATATGGAGCTATATCTAAATCTGAACCGATTTTCTCGAAACTTGGCATACATCATTCTGGACCTAATTCAGTACTCTGTGCCAAATTTCATGCAAATCGGGACTTTCATGCAAATAGGGACTTTGGTGCACCATTTACCTTAAATCGGACCAAACTATATATATGAGCTATATCTAAATCTGAACCGATTTTCTCGAAACTTGGCACCCATCATTCTGAACCTAATTCAGTACTCTGTGCCAAATTTCATGCAAATCGAATGGTATATAGGGACATGGTGCACCATTTACCTTAAATCGGACGAAACTATATATGGGAGCTACATCTAAAGCTGAACCGATTTTCTCGAAACTTGGCACACATCATTCTGGACCTACTTCAGTACTCTGTGTCAAACTTATTATAAATGCGACCTGTACTTTTTTTACAATTGAACATCTACAGACGGACAGACGGATGGATGGACGGACTGACGACGGACATGCATAAATCGACCCAGAAAGTAATTCTATGCATATTCTCAAAAGGAACCATGTGTCTATCTCGTTTCCTTTTGCCTGTTACAAACATATGCACAAAGACATAATACCCTGTACCACAGTGTGGTGAAGGGTATAATGATATTTTTAATTGAGCGGTACACCCCAATCTGTTTGCCAACGTCTTGAGAGAAATTGAAAAAATCAACAACAGAAGACGAATCGCTGTGGGCAAGTTACCTGAATGAATTGACCAATTAAGTCCGACTATATGATACCCTTCACCACATTGGGTACATACAAGAGATGCTCATATGCACTATATACTGTAGATAAAACATATATAGCACCTTGGGAGGACCGTTGAAATGGAATCGGACGACTTTAAATTTGTGATCAGTTAATTTAAAACCATCCATAAACATACCACTCTGAAATCTATGAAAAATAATGTGTCATGTAGACTTGGATCTAATTGAGAAACTGTGGAATACACCATTTGGTATGCTGCCGTACAGTGGGCTGTCCAAAATTTTATCTCCACCGGATACTTGTTTATTATCTGGTGCACAATTTTCATGAACTTAACACATATCATTCATGACTCCATTACATACACTATGTAAAATTCGTCCCAATCGGACAAACATTGGAAGTTTTGTGCACCATTTATATAAACTCGGACGTAAATATATAGAGGCTATATCTGAATCGGAAATTTCGGACGAAACTATATATGGGAGCTATATCTAAATCTGAACCAATTTCCTCCCATTTAAATAGGGTGCGTCCTTGTACCAAATAATTGACCTTTGCCAAATATCATATAATTCAGATCATGTACTTTGTTTACAATTTAACATGGACATAAGGATGAACGGATGGACGGAATCATGTTACTTTTGCCTGTTCCATACATATGCACAACGACATAATACCTTGTACCACAGTGTTGTAGTGTTCAAAATTTAGACCAGACCAGACTGGATTCGATTTTATATTATTGGGAGATTAGCGATGAGTGTTCTTCAAAATGATTCAATATGTTAATGTAAATAACATATTTTTCTTTAAAGTTAGGCTAAATTTAAAACAAATATTCAAATATTTTATCTAAAGTTAATATAAAGTTGAATGTTCGAAATATTTCCAAGCAAATGGAAATCCAATCATGTGCTATAGCTTCATGCCTTTCAATTGTCGCACTTCATAAGCATGAAATCCCTTAATACCGTCTACACGAAAATGTCTTCGACCATCAACATTATTTTAAAAATTGGAAGTAACAAAAAAAAAAAAAAAAACGAAAAGAAAAGAAAAGAAAAAAAAGAAACGAATCATAATGGGGTGTGGAACAAAAGAAAACGTTCACCTTTTTAGACGACTTTCTTTGGTTTTGTTGTTGTTTTCATAAAGTGCGACATAAAATAAGTTTTTATTGAAATCAAGCGAGATAAAAAAGGCGACTGAGAAACTGAACAAAGATTTTTTTGGTTTGGTTTCTTCGCAGAGGGGGATAACAGCCAGCCTTTCATCCCCCTCTTGCCATAGCCAACGAAATAATATTAAGCTATGTCATGGTAATGGATTCCAGTATCAAATACATAGTCCGTGTCGTCCATTTCAAGTAAAAACGGTTTTTGTTGTTGCTGCTGTTGAAAATGCCATACTCGCATTATTCGCATAAATCACAAAGCGGGTTTTCCGACTTTTTATTTTTCTTAATTTTTGTGCCCACTAAAGATCACAGTAGCGTAAAATTGAAATATCGTGATTTCATGTTTTTTTCTCACTCTCTGTTTTTGTTCATCACCATGATTCGCATTCAAGTATGCGTCGGCGGTTACACCACTTATCGTATATAACCACTGGCCGGTATTGTATTGTCGGGTTTATGTTTTCAACTCCACTTTTAGAGAAAAGGAAATAACCGAAAAACAATATATAGCTTCCGTCCGTTACCGTTATGGAACGGAAAACATTATTGCACGAAATAAATTATGACAACAATTCAAGCATTACTGCCATTGTATTGCTCAGGGCAAGCATAGTAAAGGTAAGGATAAGATTAACGCAAAAGGTGACGGGTGGTGGTGGTGGTGGTAATGAAAAGTAAGTAACCTCTTTTAATAAAGATTGTGGTCATTGGTATGCTGACTACATGTTTTTTGAAGGTGTGAAAATTGCCTCCTATAATAAATTGGTAGGTGGTGGAGGGAGGTAAATATGATTGCTAGATAAAATAGTATGTAAGGGATGTGTTCTTCTGAAAAACACAAATAAAACCAGTAAACAAACTTCAAAAGTCGGACGGCGCCGGCTATATGATACTCTTCACCACCGAGCACAATATGTATAAGATCTTTTTTTGTTATTTGAATTTTGCCTTGTAAGGGCAGTGATCATTTCAAAGTAATTTTAAGTGATTATTTATACTCTTTCGAGTCGAGCTTGATGATCTAAGTTTTGCAATGAAAAGGAAAGCCAGGAGAAGAACCTACGTACCCACCATTATGCGACGCGTTTCGCCGTTGGTTAAGCATATTGGACTATGTGGCTTTACAAAGGTCGTACGTTGATAACTTGTATTTATTCCGCCCTGATGCGAAACTTACATATGCGAATTAAATTCAAATTTGTCAAAGTTCGACATTTGTCTTCATTCTAGAAACAGTCCTTTTCAAAGCAGATTTTTGTTGTAGCGATGGATAATTAATCCACACATGGTATACATTCCATGGTATACACATTTTTTGCGCAATCTGCTTTGAAAAGGACTGTTTCTAGAATGAAGACAAATGCCGAACTTTGACAAATTTGAATTTAATTCGCATATGTAAGTTTCGCATCAGGGCGGAATAAATACAAGTTATCAACGTACGACCTTTGTAAATCCACATAGCCCAATATGCCTGATGAGCCGCTTAACCAACGGCGAAACGCGTCGCATAATGGTGGGTACGTAGGTTCTTCTCCTGGCTTTCCTTTTCATTGCAAAGCTTAGATCATCAAGCTCGACTCGAAAGAGTATAAATAATCACTTAAAATATGTATAAGGTCTATATACAAATGGACGTAAATGAACCGTGACATCCACCATTTGGAATGCTGCAACACAGAGCGCTTACCAAAATTTCTCTGGACACAAAATACAATACAAGTTATTCTAGGTTCGATTTGGTACGTTGGGAACTAATTCGTCTAATTGGTACATCATTTTCATGAAATCTGATATGGAAGTTATATCTAAACCTAAAACGTGTTCAATAAAATACGCTATGCAATATTTCATGTAAAGCGAACAGACATATTCTCCTCCACTTGGACTATTTGCTTTCACTCGGACAAAAATATATGAAGAAGCTATATCTACATCTGAACCGATTTCAACACCAAACCGGTAAGAAAAGTAGTAAAGTCGGACGGGGTCGACTATATGATACCTTTCACCACTTGGGTATATTCAGACGAATCCTAGCAGACGTCGCATTTTTGAAGGGCCAGTAAAAAGAATTGGATCCATAAACATGTCACTCTGCTATTTTTCATTTGGTCAAATATAGAGTTGCTTCATACAATGGGAAAAATTATGTATGTATCAATCGGGCACACGTCGATTATTTGGATAAATATCTGATAAACATGAGGAGTTTGCTGCAACTATATCTAAGTCTGAATCGATTTCAACGAGACTTGCCAGAGATTAAGTATACCCTACACAACTATGTTGTTAGGGTATTATAGCTATGTGCAGCCCCAAGAGATGGCAACGCCGCGAAATATTGGTCCTAGACCCACTTTTAAGTATACCGATCATCATATCTCGACTAGCTGAGTCGATCTAGACATGTGCGTCCGTCCGTCTGTCCATTATAATTTGTAAACATGATACAGGCCACAGTTATGGACCATTATTAATGAAAGTTTGCATGCAGGATGGATTCTGGCCAATGAACCCCCTATTGTTTTTGGTGAAGATCGGTTAATATTTAGGGGATGAAATAGACCAAATACTAAATTTTTGTCTGATTTTCTGGTCGCTCCAGAGACCTCAATTATTACCCAAAAATCACGAATTTTTACATGGAGAAGGGGGTCGGGCCAAAGAATAAGCATGCCTGTTTTGATGGATTGTTGACCTCAAGTCGGTCTAGAGAGTTCAAATATCGCGAAATATTGTCCATGCTCAGAAAATGGAACCACAGGGAAGGGAATCTGGACACGTAATTAGAAGGGCTGTATTGAATATTAGTAATAATTGTTGACCTCTAGTCGGTCAAGAGAGTTCAAATATCCCGAAATATTGTCCATGCTCAAATGGAACCACAGAAAGTTAGATTTTCATGGGTATCATATGGCCCGCCCCGTCCGACAAACCTTGGATCTTTAGTACAACATTTACCTTAAATCGGACGAAAATATATATGGGAGCTAAATCCAAATCTGAACCGATTTTTCCCAAATTCAATAGGGTTCGTCCTTGGGCCAAATAAGTGACTTGTGCCAACTTTCATCCAATTCGGATAATAAATGCGACTTGTACTCTGTTTACAATTTAACATGGACAGACAGACGGATGGACAGACATGCATAAATCAACTTAAAAAGTGATTATATGCATATTCTCAAAAGGAACCATGTGTCTATCTCGTTTCCTTTTGCCTGTTACAAACATATGCACAAAGACATAATACCCTGTACCATAGTGCGGTGAAGGGTTTAAAAATGGGACAAATAGAACAGGGTCAGTGGTGCACTATTTAGATAAAATGGTAGTGAAGTATATATGGAAGCTATATTTGAATCTGAACCGATTTTAAACTTAACAAAAAGTATTCTAGATTAAATTCCACACCTGCTGATGAATTTCGTGAATATAGAACAAAAATAGACTTATCGGTGCTACATTTTGTGACAATCAATCTAAATTTGATTCGTTGGTGCTCCATTTACATAAAATCGGACGAAACTACATATGGGAGCTATATCTAAATCTGAACCGATTTCAACAATATTTGCATTATAATATTCTGGACCTGATTCAGTTCCCTGTGCAAAATTGTTTATAAATCGGATAAATATTAGGTGTTTGGTGCAACGTTGACATAAAATCGGAAGAAATTATATATGGAAGCTATACCTAAATCTAAACCGATATAAAAATTTTGCCTCAATCGGATAAATGTTACGTGTTTGGTGCACCATTTACGTAAGATCGGACGAAGTTATATATGTGAGTTATATCTAACTCTATCCGATTTCAATAGAACATGGCATGTATCAATCTAGACCAAATTTAACAATCTGTCCAAAAATTTTGTCTCAATCGGACCAATATTGAGAATTTGGTGCACCATTTACCTAAAATCTAACGAAAGTATATATAGGAGCTATATCTAAATCTGAACCGATTTTCTCCAATTTCAATAGGGCTCGCCCTTGGGCCAAATAAGTGTTATGTGCCAAATTTTATTCAAATCGGATCATAAATTCGACCTGCACTTTGTTCACAAAAATACATGGACGGACAGACGAACGGACGGACATGCATAAATCGACTCAGAAAGTGATTCTATGCATATTCTATTAAGGAAACATGGATCTATCTCGATTCCTTTTGCCTAATACAAGCATATGCACAAAGACCTAAAACCCTGTGCCACAATGTGGTGAATGATATAAATAGCGTTTAATTCGAGTAACACCAAAATTTATACACTTCTCCCTTTCATTTCAAGTGGGCCTAGATTGACAAAATGCGGTGAAGGAAATTTGAAGAAAAATGTATTAATACTGAAAATAGAACGGGGCCTTTATGTGCGAGCTATATCAAAACTTTTACATATAAACAAATATGTGTAACACACGAATATCCTGGAATTGCCATTTGAGCCACTACAATGATGACAGTGTTGCTAAAACTTTAAAAATATCGACTCGTATATGGAGCCTATGTCAAAACATGGACCTCTAGTTCAGTGTTGCCAATTTAGCACTTTTAGTGCTAGTTTTAGCACTTTTTAAACTCGTTTAGCACCAACAAAATTGATCTAGCACCTGGCACTTTTTTTAGCATTTTTAATTTGTTGCAGGATTTTTTAAAAAATGTTAGTATCACTCAAAACAAATTTTCGTTTTTCGATTTCACATTGACACATTGAAGTTTCCTATGTTTCACATGGTGGATTAGATTTTCCAATGTTTTTCCAGTGAGACGGGGCTATCCATATGATACCCTACGCAACTACCCCAAGACTTCAATTTTCTGCGAAACTAATTGCCGTGTCGGTGAAAAATTCTGCGAAATATCCACCTCAGAATATAACAATTAAAAAAGAAATAAATAAATGACAAATGGCGGTTAGAAATCAGTATAATTTAAATACATTTAAAATTCAGCTTTACTTCTTCTTCCCGTATTTATTGGTTTATTGCTGTTTGGGTTATAAAAGTGCATCGGGACAAAAATAATTATTTTTTGGTTCATTTCATCTCCTAAATATCATCCGTTACGTATAACTCCCACACCGGTCTCTGTCCTGCTAGAATAAATGTATATGGCATAGAATGCCAATTTTACATTTTATTAACACAAAAGTCTTAGTCAATTAGACTCTCTCAACATGCTTATTCATTAGCGTTTCCCCCATGTACAATTTTGTGATCTTTAAAGAGGCCAGAAACGCGTATAAAATGCTTTTGGTTGACTTCAACAACCGAACCGATTTTACCAAACACAATAAGTGTCCTCACTGGCCAGTACCGGATATGCAAAATATCGTTACAATTGTTTCACACCTGTGACTGCTACTTTGTTCACAAATGTTAATGGACAGACACACATATCTATTACGACTCAGCTAGATATGATAATTCGTATACTAAAATGTGAGTCCAGGACCAATATTTCGTGACTTATAATACCTTCACAACATAGCTCATTAAAAACTAAACTAATTTTTTATATTCAGTTTTAGCACTATTTTCTGGCACTTTTCTTTTTAAACAAAATCTAGCATTTTTTCTCAATCAAGTTTTGGCAACACTGCTCTAGTTATCACTTCCTGTTTGGATGTTTGCCAGCCTTCAAGAACGCTTTATACTAAATTATATCAACATTGGCGGGAAAATGCTGTTAAAGCCTTTGCTTAACTTAATCATGTTTTTACTTTTGAATATATTAAGTTCCCACTGTTAAATCTCCAATCTCTCCACAATTGACCTCACTAAACACACATACTGTATGCATATAAATATTTGGAGCTTAGTATTGAGTGAGTAATCAACTATTGATTGGAGTGTATTGTTCATTATCGTCGCCGGCAACATAAATCTGTTACCATGTCAATGGCCATAAAACTTCGAACTAAAACAAATTATAATTTATTTCAGCAAAAATTGATGAACATGTGTAGAGCAGGCATAATTTTTGAGCGATAAGATCAAGATGTTCAAAAATTATCAATGAAATAAGAAGCAACAAAAATAGTTTATGGTGATTAATTAATGAAGGTTGTTTTCGGTATCACAAAATTAATCTTGATGTTACTCAAGGTAAATATAACACTTTGAGTATATTGTACATATGTATCCTTACAATTGCATGTCAATGTTCCCTCGAAGGAACACACTCATGTCTTTCTGCAACCTATGATAAATTTCATTTCATTCGGGCGGAAAACGATTTATAGCAAAATTAATACATGCTATTCGATACGCCGCACTGTTAAAGAATTAATTTCAATCAAACACCCTTTCGAAATACATATGGAAGCTATTTGCACCAATTTCAACAAAACGCAAAAACGTCTTTCAAGTCTCAATTTGATACTTTGTGCAAAATTTTGTGTTAATAGGACAAACATTATGAGCTTGGCGCACCATGATATAAAATCGGACGAATATATATGTATATGTGGGAGCTATATCTACATCAGACGATTTTCTCGAAAATTGGCACACGTCATTCTAGGTTCAATTCAGTACACTACGAAAAATTTCGTGCAAATCGAACGATATATATATATATATATATATATAGGGACTTTGGTGCATCATTTACCTAAAATCGGACGAAACTATATATGGGAGCTATATCTGATTCGGAACCGATCTTAACACACATCACTCTAAGGAGTAGACTTCATCGAAGGATATATAGGGACTTTGGTGCAATTTAACACCAACAGGCGGGCAGATGGACGGACATGCATAAATCGACTCAGAAAGTGATTCTATAAAGAATAGTACATATAGTGGTGAAGGGTATAAAAATCAAATTCATACCGTAAAACACAGAGAAATTTTAATGCATAAGTGTGAAATCGAAATAATACCGACTATATGATACCCTTCACCACTATGGGTATATTAAACAGGACTATTATCATGAAATTGTATGAAATAACATATGTGATATTTATCTAAATGTGAAACGACCTAGATCTATCCATAAACATGTCATTCGTTTGTTACAATGGAACAAAAGTATGTAAATCGACTTCAAACAAATGTCAAAAGTTCATCCGTTGAGCTAGGTCTGTACTTCTAGAAAACCCAACTACGTTATTCTATGCTCAATTTTGTACGTTGTGCAAAATTTGATGTCAATCTAACAAATATTAGGAGTTTGATGCACAATTTACTTATATATGGATACTATATCTAAATATGAACCGATTTCAACGAAACTTGTCACAGGTTAGGTTATACTAATTTCAGTACGTTTTGTTCCTATCAGCCATATATTGGTTCCTTGGTTCGTCAATTACTTAAAATCAATCTATAATATAGGGGAACTATATCTAAATCTCAACCGATTTTCACTAAACTTGGCACACATTATTCTGGATTAAATTTAAAACGCTATGCAACATAAGAACTTGGTACATTATTTAGATTAAATCGGACGAAAATATATATCTAGATCTGAATCGATTTTCACGAAACTCAGCACACATCATTCCAGCATCCATTCAGAACGCTATGCCAAAATTTGTGCCAATCGAAGGATACATGTGGTGCACCATTTACATTAAATCGATTTTCACGAAACATACCAGACACCTATGTTGATTCGCCTAACATAACAAATTTGTTATTTCTAAGATTCGATATATATTTTCATACCATTTCATCTAAATGGTGTACCAGTAAACTAAAGTTTGTCCGATTTTGTAAAACATATTCAGATCTAGGTATACTCCAAATAATAAGTGTTTCTCAGATCGAGATAAATTTTGGACAGCACGGTGTGCTGCATCATACCAAATGGTGGATGCCACGGTTGCTCAAATACATCTAGATTTACATATCTTTAATATAAAATTTTGCTAGATTTCATACAGATGATACACCAAATAACCCAATAACTTTAAATTAGTTCAAATATCTATGTAGTTCACAAATTTAATTTCGTCCGATTCCATTATAATGGTCCTACCAAGATGCTATGTCTGTCATATCTGTCGGATATTATACATACGAGCAACTCTTGTATGCACCGAATCAGGTGAAGGGTATCATATAGTCGGGCCGTCTGTCTTTTGATCTTTCCTTACTGGTTTTTAGAGTGAAAAACTCTTCTAAACGACCATTTTTGGTCAATTCATAACATTTGCATTGCCAAAATTCCCTCGAACGATTCTCATCGCCTTCTTAAATTTTCTTTCTGCGAAAAACGACGAAATAGACGTTTATTTAGTGCTAAACATTCATTCGTATGCAACCAAAAACAACACTTCGTTTAAATACGAAAAAAAAATTGCCAGACATAACGAAATATTTGTCTTTGCCAATGAGATTGTGTTTTGTTTTATTCATTTCTTGGACATAGAACGTTAATACCATCAGAAAAGAAAACATTTGTCTAAAATCCTCTATTAAATTGTGGTGGTCTACGATGACAATTTTCTAAAGTAGAAATTTATTTCTTGTCACAACTTGTTTATCTCCAAGGCTACACAAGAAATTCCACCTGTAATGAACTTGGCTGTTCCAGAGTACAAAGCAAACAAAATAAAAAGCAAAACGAAGAATAAGTCCAAATACGGTTAACTAAGTCACTAACCTTCTAAGAAAAATCAAATCAAATTACACGACCAAGGTCTCTTCAGAATCGACAACGACAACAATCGACACAAAATCAAAACAGAATTGCCAGAAACAAAAAATAAAATACAAACGAACTACTTCTACTACTAACAAAATACGCAATAATAATCCTTTGTATTCGAACTTCCCTTGTATTCGAACCAATTCTAACAAATGACTATTGTTGTTCGGCGAGGATGTCGTTGAAATCAGAGTAGATATTTGACCAGATATTCGTATCGTAAAGTAACGCCAAATGAAATATTGACGACAATAAAATATGTGACGAAATTAAGTGTTGGTCATTCGAATAAAAATAAGAAGATGAAAAACAGTAACCGAACACAAGAAAATACAATAGCTGGACAAAGCAACTTAAGAAGAAGCATGTCTCAAGGACATTTCAATATTATGGAGAAATAGTGAATTGTGGTAAGGGTATCAAAACAAACGGCGTAAAATGAGATATGAAAACAAAAGGTAAAATAATAAAAGAAGAAATATATATATATATATATATATATATATATTTTTTTTTTGGAAAAATAGAAAATATAGTTTTAAAGAAAAAGTTGCAGAGAAAATTATTTTCCAGCATCTCAAAAAATTATAATGTTCGTTATTGTCGTTTTTAAGTACGAAGGGACAATTGGATAAACAAACATATAATGTTAACTACTGCGTGTATGACAAATTTCGCATAAATTATATTTTTTTGCCAGACATTTGATCATTGCGAAGAAATATTTTTATTTTCATAGTAAATATTTTGATGTTGCCATGAGCAACCGGCAGCACGTTTATTACGAAAAATATCTTATAATATTGAATGTGGCGTTAGTGATACAACAGAAAGGTAATGATAATAAAGAGGAAGGTGTGATGTTAATAATGAAAAGCCTCCTAACAGCATAAAATCAGGTTGAACCAGTAAGAAAAGTTTAAAAGTCGACTGGTCGATTTGATGAAAATTTGACACATACCGAAAATGAGAACTCAAAATATTACAAGTGAAAAAGCGTTAAGTTCGGCCGGGCCGAACTTTGGATACCCTCCACCATAGTTATACTGACAGATACATGCAATGAAAATATAGGGAACATACCAAAAAGTGGGCACATACCGATAATACCGATTTATGTAAACCATTATGTACATCAAATACAAACTTCGGCAATTTTTAATGGTGATTTTTCCTCAAATCTGTGGACTGATATTTATAACGCATTGTAGAGTATGAAATCCTCAAACTACTGTAATTTAGATTACAAAGTTATATGAGGCTATGCCTAAAGAGGGACCAATATTGATTACATAGTGTAGGAAATAGTGAATATTAGGGGATATCATCATATGAGGGCTATGCCTAATTAATGACCGGTATATGCCAATTTTGAACCAAATATTTTAATTGGTTATCTCAATTCTTTCCTTCAGGAGGTATCACGATATTGAGGATATGCCTAAATGTCTGCCGATATATTTCATTATCATCATGTTTGAGTTTTTTATCACAATATCTTTAGAAGGCGGAATGCTTACAACAGATGGCTAAATAGTCTTTGTAGGGTAAAAATTGACTATTCCCCGTAACGACAAACCAACCGCAACACACGGAACAAATCAGTAAACTATTTTAATATAAAAAAGGGGGTTATATGGGGACTACCCCTAAAAAGCGGTGAATATTAATAATTTTTGGTGGGGAGATTTGTTACCATATACGACTACAAATTACCAAATTTCAGCGAATTCGGTTGAAAAACGCGCTCAAGATCCCTAAAATACCGAATATTGGGGGGTACCCTTATATGGGGGCTTCCCGAAAAAATTGACCTATACATATAATTTTTAGTACAAAGATTTGCTACCCAATAAGAACTCAAAGTACCGAATTTCAGCCAATTCGGTGAAAAAATACGGTCAGAACCCCCCAAAAACTGGATATGGGGAGGTACCCTTATATGGGGGCTACCAGAAAAAGTGGACCTATGTATATAATTTTTAGTAGGGACATTTGGTACCCAATAAGAACCCAATGTACCAAATTTCAGCGAATTCGGTTGAAAAACGCGCTCAAGAACCTCAAAATACCGAAAATTAGGAGGTACCGTTATATGGGGGCTACCAGAAAAAGTGGACCTACACTAATAATTTTTTGTGGAGGCATTTAGTACCCAATAAGAACCCAATGTACCAAATTTCAGCGAATTCGGTTGAAAAACACGCTTAAGAACTTCAAAATACCGAAAAATGGGAGGTACCCTTATATGGGAGCTATGCCTAAACGTGGACCGATATAGCCCATCATCGAACTTGACCTGCCTGCAGACAAAAGACGACTCTATGCAAAATTTTGGGGCTCTATCTCAATTCGTTTAGACGCTAGAGTGATTACAACAGACGGACAGACGGACATGCTTAGATCGTCATAGAATTTTACGCTGATCAAGAATATATATACTTTATAGGGTCGGAAATGATTATTTCGATGCGTTACAAACGGAAAAACAAAACTAATATACCCTCCATACTATGGTGGAGGGTATAATAAAATAGAGGTTGGGAAACATATCTGATATTCTGAAAATAACTAATATTGGGTGTATCATTATGTGAGAACTATATAAATTACCAATATGATTATGAATATTTATAATTTGGTAATTTTAAGAAAGAACAAGTAAAAAAGCGTTAAGTTCGGCCGGGCCGAACATTCCATACCCTCCATAATAGAAATACTGACAAATTTTTCAAATGAAAACATAGTCAACATACATATAACGACAATTCTTTCAATCGATTGTTGTAAACCAAATAGAAAATTCAGCAATTTCAATGGGGGTTTTCCTAAAATCTCAAAACCCTAAAATATTGACATATATTATTAACGCATGGTACGGTGAAACATGTGTATAAAATCTTGAAAATACTCCAATTTAGAGAGCAATATTATATATGAGGCATACTAAAGCGGGACCAATATTGAGAACATTGTGTTGGAATTAGCAACTACTTGGTGTTTTCATTATATAAGGGGTTAGGCCTAATTAAGGGCCGATGTACCCCAAGTTTCAAGCTAATATTTTAGTTTTGAATCCCAATACCGTCCATCACGCTAAATATTAAATAGGTAGGATGTTTTATATATTCCTATATGCTGGTCCTATATGTCGATATTCTCCTAGAGAAAAATGATTACAACATATGACTAAATCGTTTTAGAATTCCATGCTATGTGGGGTATGAACTAAAAACTTCGTCTACCGAATATCCCCCCTACCATGGAATACAGCTATGGGCTGCAGCTATATGGGATAACTCCAACACACACAAATAATCAGCTAACTATTTTAAAATAAACAAGTGAAAAAGCGTTAAGTTCGGCCGGCCCAAACTTTGGATACCCTCCATCGTAGATATACTGACAGGTACTAGAAATAAAAATATAGGGAACATACCAAAAAGTGGACCTATACCGACATTTCTAAAAACGGATTATGAAACCATAATGTTAATAATAATACAAATTTCAGATTTTTTAATGGATAATTATACCCTTAGCCTAATGCCTAATGAGGGCGTATACACTTTAACACGGTGAAAATGTTTTTTTTTGGACCAAATCCGTTTCCGAAGATATAGATTTCATCCTAACTTTGCCAATCTTATTATTTCTTCCAAACTTAGTTCAAATTCGAAGATGGTTAATATCGGTCCACTCACTCTGGAACCTCCACACAGGGGTTAGGTTTAAATGCGGATATAGTTCATTATCAAACCTTACGATCTAATTTTTTATCTCGCTATCCTACACAGGGGGAATGATTACAAAAGAGTCATATAATCAAACTCAAAACGCGGAACAAATAAGATAACTATTTTAATATAAAAAGGGGGTTATATGGGGACTACCCTAAAAAGAGGGCGAATATTAATAATTTTTGGTAGGGAGATTTTTTACCATATACAACTTCAAAATATCGAATTGCAGCAAATTCGGTTGTAAAACGCGCTCAAGAACCCCAAAATACCGAAAATTGGGGCAAACCTTATATAAGGCCTATCGGAAAAAATGGACCTATATTAATAATTTTTTGTGGAGAGATTTGGTACCTATTAAGAACTCAAAATACTAAATTACAGCTAACTCGGCGGAAAAATACGATCAAACCCCCCAAAATACTGAAAATTACGAGGTACCGTTATATGGGGGCTACCAGAAAAAGTGGACCTATATTTATAATTTTTGGTGGAGATATTTAGCACCTGATAAGAACCAATTGTACAAAATTTCAGCAAATTCGGTTGAAAAACGCGTTCAAGAACCCCTAAATACCGACATTTGGGGGTACCCTTATATGGGGGCTACCAGAAAAAATGCACCTATATTTATAATTTTTATTGGAGAGATTTGGTACCCAATAAAAACTCAAAGTACTAAATCACAGCCAATTCGGTCGAAAACTACGATCAAAACCCCCCAAAATACTGAAAATTAGAAGGTAGCGTTATATGGGGCTACCAGAAATGGATTTATATGTATAATTTTTGTACCCAATAGCAACTGGAGAAATTTTGTACCCAATAGCAACTCAATATACCAAATTTCAGCGAATTCGGTATATCTCAACTCGTTTAGACGCTAGAGTGATTACAACAGACGGACAGACGGGCGGACAGACGGACATGCTTAGATCGTCATAGAATTTTACGCTGATCAAGAATATATATATTTATAGGGTCGGAAATGATTATTTCGATGAGTTACAAACGAAAAAACAAAGTTGATATACCCTCCATACTATGGTGGAGAGTATAAAAATGTCCCTATATCCAATTTTCAGTATGGGTCTACGTTTCGAGGTAGCCCTCAGAGAGCGGCATCTTGGGGACTTTTGTATCTAATGGGGTGTCAAATCTTCCCAATAAAAAACCAGTAAGGAAAGTAGTAAAGTCGGATTGGGCCGACTATATGACGCCCTTCACCACTTTGAGTATATTGTACATATGTATCCTTACAATTGCATGTCAATGTTCCCTCGAAGGAACACACTCATGTCTTTCTGCAACTTTTGATAAATTTCATTTCATTCGGGCGGATTTAGAGCCGTCTGCGTACCATGGGAATAATTTATGGAAAACAATTTATAGCAAAATTGATACATGCTATTCGATACGCCGCACTGTTAAAGAATTAATCTCAATCAGACACCCGTTCGAAATACATATGGAAGCTATCTGTACCAATTTCAACAAAACGCAAAAACGTCTTTCAAGTCTCAATTTGATACTTTGTGCAAAATTTTGTGTTAAGGGGACAAACTTTTGAGCTTGGTGCACCATGTATATAAAATCGGACGAATATATATGTATATGTGGGAGCTATATCTACATCAGATGATTTTCTCGAAACTTGACACACGTAATTCTAGGCTCAATTCAGTACACTACGAAAAATTTCGTGCAAATCGAACCATATATATATGTGGCGACTTTGGTGCATAGTTACATAAAATCGGACGAAACTATATATGGGAACTATTCTATAAAGAATAGTATATATGGTGGTGAAGGGTATAAAAATCAAATTCATAGCGTAAAACACAGAGAAATTTTAATGCATCAATATGAAATCGAAATAATACCGAAAATTAAAAAAAAACAAGTAAGGAAAGTTCAAAAGTCGGACGGGGCCGACTATATGATACCCTTCACCACTATGGGTACATGTAAGACATGTTTATATCTACAATATCCTGTAGATATAGATATTTCGCATACATCAGTCGGGACCTAATTCAGTACTCTGTGCAAAATTTTGTCTCAATCGAATAAATATTGGCAGTATGGAGCTTCATTTACATAAAATGGGACGACACTGTATATAGCAGCTATATCTAAATCTGAACCGATTCCAACAAAATTTCACATACATCAGTCGGGACCTAATTCAGTACTCTATTGTAATATATACCAGTAAGGAAAAATCAAAAGTCGGACGGGGCCGACTATATAATAACCTTACCCACTTTGGATACATACAATATCCTGTAGATAGAACAGACTTATAACCTTTAGAGGACCATTGAACTGGAATCTGGCGAAACTACATATTTGTAATCCACATAGATATTTGAACCAATAATAAAAAATTAATACCCATATCATTCTGAAATCTATGAAAGATTGCATGCCAATCGGATTCTTTTGTGTACACTTCGTATGAAATCGAGCAAAATAATCTAAAGCTATATGTAAATCTGGACCTAATTGAGCAACAGTGGCATATACCATTTGGTATGCTGCAGCACAGTGCGCTGTCCACAATTTTATCTTGTGTATATCGAACAGACGTAGGCACCATTTCGGTGCACCATTTACCCAAAATCGGAAGGGTATAAAAAGGGGTTATATGGGGACTACCCCCGAGGGGGTGAATATTAATAATTATGGGAGGGAGATTTGTTACCAAATTCGGTAAAAAAGGCGCTCAAGTGCCCCAAAGTACCGAAAATTGGAGGGTGCCCAAAATACCGAAAAATGGGCGTAACGTTATATGGGGCCTAAATGAAAAAGTGCACTAACATTTATGTTTTTAGTGGAGGGTATTGGGAGAACCCTAAATTCCGAAATTGGAAATTCCGAATTGGAAAAAACTCCAAAATACCGAAAATTGGGAGTACCCTTATATGAAGACTATACGTAAACGTGGACCGATATAGCCCATCTTGGAACTTGCAGACAAAATACTATATGCACAATATCAGCCCCCTATCTTAATTCCCGCATAAGATATCGTGACTGATGGATCGTAAATTTTCCTACCAAACATTATAAATTTTGGTCCAATTTTTATTTTCTCCCAAATTTCGATACTTTCGTGATTTTGTGGACGTTTTTCGACCAAATTGTAATTTAGTATTTCGAAATCTCATTGGATGTGAAATCGTCGTACCAAAAATTATTAATATTGACATATGTTTCCGAATAGGACCCATTTAAACGGCGGTCCCATTATTCAGTATTTCGGGATTTTGAGCACGTTTTTCAACCAGATCGGCTATATTTCAAATTTTATTAAGGTATGTAATTTAAGGTGCAGTCGCACTTCTTTGTTAATAGCATATTTATGCCCTCAGCCTTAGGGCTAATGAGACTGTATACACGTTTTTACGGCAAAAATATGCATATGAAGTCGATTTTCAAATGTCAGTCCATTTCCTTATTGGAGATATGAAAAATATTAGATTTTAAAAATATCAAAGAGGTATATTTTAATATAATTGCATTTATTTTCTTTATTGTGATAAAATGTTTATGCTTTGTAACAAAAATATATATATTTTTTTTATTCTTCAACTTCATTCAACATGGCTTTGAATGAGAATGGTTGGAAGGCATAGCCCAAACCTTCATAGAATTTGCTCATAAATTCGACCCTGAAATATAAGAAACAAAAAATACAATTATAAGCAAAACAAACCACGTGAATCGCATTTTTTTGTAACATACCAATGTAAACGTAAAGTGTGCAAGAAGGCGGATAGACCTTCAATCAAGACTAAAATACCAAATGTCAAGACAGCCCAGGCGCCGAACATGAAGAAAATGATAACACCTCCAACATAGTCGATAGGAACAAAACCCATATGCATGACCATGTTCCACAAGACTTCAGATAATTCTGCAATTAAATTAAAAATTGTCATATGTTGCTTGATATTCGGAATTGTCGTGCTGCTACTTACGGGCATGAGCCAATGACAAGGCCCACAAACGCAAATATGAGGCCGTATGCGAAATGGTACTCAAAACATATTCAATTGTGTGAATGGCTTGCTGAATGAAAACTTCACCCATGGGCTCGTTTTCATGACCATGGCCACCATGACCACCCTCAGCAGATGGAGCGGGCTTAACGGCATTATTTTCGACATCTCCATTGGTATGATGCACGGCAGGTTGCTTCTTACGTTGACACATAATATATAAAGGTTTACCCAACAACATCCATGGAATACAGATAACGGCAATGATAACAAATACAGTCTGTATCATATCCTGACCCTCGAAGAGATATTCCTCACAACCGTCCAGGGGTTCTTGATGTTTGAACAACATCATGTTAATGAAGAGAATCAAAATCGATGGAGAACAGCCAGGTGTCAGGGCCTGTTCATCAGCCTTGGCGGAGTATTTGACGAACTTGAAGAACATCATAAATACCATGTAGCCGAACAACAAAACCAAGAAGACAATTTGGGGTATAAAGTCCATAATGATGTTAACACGTCTCTTGAAATGGGTGTAGTTGACCAGGGACATGCAGACACCGAATATCATGTGCAGTACACCGAAAATAATGGACAACTTCATTTTGTAAGTGTTAAGGAAAATGATTTTGTTATCGCCCAATTGCCAAATGGGATCCAAACCCATGGGATAGACCCCCTCCACATGGTATTCAGGATTCATTTGCAAATTAGGATTATCAAGGACGGTGGTGGTATTGTAACGTGCTCTCCAACTGGATCCAAAGATATTCATGGACTTGGAGAAAACGTCGTTGTATATGAAACCGGTGTACAAGGAGAACAGACCCATCAGTAGGATAATGTAGCGACCACCGAAGAAAAGTTGGAAAATTTCACCCTTGATTTTACGCAATTCATTCTCACGGATGACCAGGTACAAAGCGAAAGCAAACAATATCAAGCCGTGACCCAAATCACCAAACATCACAGCGAACAAGAAGGGGAAAGTGATGCAAGTATAGAGAGCAGGATTTGCCTCACGATACGATGCCACGCCATAGGAATCGATAAGGTTCTGGAAACCATTGGTGAATTTGTTGGTACGCGTGAAAGTGGGTGGTTGTTCATGGGTCTCGATGATATTCACAAACGAGGGAATGGTACTCTCCACCAATTTTGAACCCCTGGCCAAGGCATTGCTCACCGTCTGGAAGTCATTGAGTGGTACCCAACCTTCACCAATCAAACACTTGTTCGAAACATCCATGTTGAACATGTTCAGGGTATGATAAATGGCCTTCATTTTCTTGACACTAACGGTCCAGGCTGGCAAGTTGCGAGCAGCACTAACCAAAACACGATTACGATGGTCGGCGGTGCTGTTCAATACCAATTTCAAATCTTCCAATCTCGTCGAGACATCTTTCAACATATCCACACGTTCCTGGTGGGCACTGGGACATGGATAGACGGCAGCATGGAATGCCGAACAGATCTTCTTAATTCTCTGCTTCAATTGTTCACCTTGGAAAAAGGCCACAAACACAGTCTTCAAAACGGGATTTCCTGTTTCAGGGTCCTTAAGCATACCGCTTAAATCACTGCGTTTCAAGAAAACATTACCACGTGAAATACGCCACAACATACGTTCAAAGGCAAAGAATTTCTCTAGCTTGATAACACCGGCAATGAAACCCAATTGACCCCTCTGCTGTTGGGCATTCACATCATTAGGGTCGACATAACGATTTGTATCCAAATTGAGTATCTCTTTGTCATCAAAGAAACTTTCAGTGTTTTCCAACACTGCCTTCAATTCACTCATATCATTGTAGTTGACATTCAAATTGACAGCATTTTGACTCAATTCCTTCAATTCGGTCTCAATCGATTCCAAATGAGCCTCCAAATCGATAATTTCTCTTGGATTTGGTGCAGCCGGTTCATTGTCTTCATCCAGCTTGGGCATTTCAATGTCATCTTTACGCATTTCATTTTCCACATAGCGTATGCGACGTTCAAGTTCATCACAACGTCTCACTTCGGTGACGAATTTACGTTGGAAGGAGCTGACTTCTCCATTAAGCTGGAAATCAATAGAAATAATAATTTTGAATTAGTAATTTATAATTAAAAAATAATGCGATTATACTTACATCGCGGAACTGTACACAACCCAATTCACCCAACTCAGCTACAGAGGCATAGGCAGCCTCAGGCTGTATGAAGAGCTGGCACAAAGCCATCTCTTCACTGCGAAACATATCACCCATGGCGGCGATTTATTGAACGTCTAACTGCAAATAGAAGAAGAAAAAAAATAATTGATATTAATATGGAGGTATTTATTATAATTATAAGATTTCGAAGTAGAGCCAACATCTAGCTCCATCATAAAGAAGTGTTGGGAACCACATGAAGGGGTATGCTCAGATTCAACTGAGTCAATTCGAATATTACTTAGGGAATATGTGGAAGGCAATATCCTGCGCAATATTATTGCACAGGAAATTCCACTGAACCCTTCGTTTTTGGTCGACGTCCCTAAAATACGTTTATTTCGGAAATTAATGGTTTCTTTCTCTCAATTTCTTTCCATAATGTGAAGAAGTCGATCGATATGTCGAAGAGGATAGATGATGTAGGCTTCGTTGACGGAATATGTGGTATATCGTTCAAATTTAAAAGTAGACTCAATTCAGTACCCTATGTCAAATTTCGTGCAAATCGAAGGATATATAGGGATATTGGTGCATTATTTACCTAAATTTAGACGAAAATATATATAGGAGCTACACCTACATCTGAACCGATTTTCTAGAAACTGAGCACACGTCATTCTAGACTCAATTCAGTATGCTGTGATAAATTTCGAAAGATATATGAGGACTTTGGTGTACATAAAATCGGACGAAAATATCAATGGGAGCTATATTTAAATCTGGACCGATTTTTACGACACTTAGCACACATCATTCTAGACTCAATTCACTACGCAATGTCAAATTTCGTGCAAATCGAAATATATATAGGGACTTTGGCGCATCATATACATAAAATCGGACGAAAATATGTATGGGAGCTATATCTAAATTTGAACCGATTGTCTCGAAACTTAACTAAACATCATTCTAGGCACAATTCAGTATGCTGTTTCAAATTTCGTGCAAATCGAATGACATATAGAAACTTTGGTGCTCTATTTACTTAAAATCGGAGGAGAATATATATGGAGCTATATCTAAATCTGAACCGATTTTCACGAAATTTAATACACATCGTTCTAGACTTAATTCAGTACGCTATGCTGAATATATAGGGACTTGGGTGCACTATTTACCTACAATCGGACGAATCTATATATGTGAGTTATATTTAAATCTGAACCGATTTTCACGAAATTTAACACACATCGTTCTAGGCTTAATTTAGTACGTTATGCTGAATTTCCGGCAAATTGAAACATATATAGGGTCTTTGGTGCACTATTTACCTAAAATCGGACGAAAATATATATGGGAACTATATCTAAATCAATTTTTCCCAATTTCAATAGGATTCATCCTTGGACCAAATAAATGAGCTGTGCCAAATTTCATCCAATTCGAATAAAAAATGCGGGAATATATGTGTCATATGCCGTTCAGGCCTAACTAGACGTTCATTTTATTAACTCCTGAACAACAGAAAATGCGTTGAAGTGTTCAAAAAAAGTTGTGGTGGCGCCTCAATCGGAGAGGAATTGTGACAAAAAGTTTGAGCCTATGGGAATAATTCTAAAACCAGTGAGCGGAGCAGTATAGTCGAACTTTCTGTGGTTCTATATTCTGAGCTTGGGTAATATTTCGCGATATTTGCACCCTCATGACCGACTAGAGGTCAACAAATATTCAGTACAGCCCTTCACCGTGGGTTGTGTTGTGATGTTCGGCTTGTGGCCTATAGAATCGACTCGAAAAAAAACACCAAAAAATAAGTTTTCAGTCCACTTCATCCCTAAATTATAATCTGATCATCACCGAAAATTATAGGCGTTGTCGGTGACCATAACATGAACCTCATGGAGAATTTCAAAGCGATCAACGCTATATTTCCGCCCTCTAGTGTGGTAATGGGTTACTAAATTATATATGATAAATATTTATGTGTAAGTCCCGCATCCGAGTACATACGACAATATAATTGGTATCAATTTAAAGGTCAACCACTCCTCTTGAACATACTATTAACTTCTCGGGTCTAGGACCCTCAGAATACACATTTTGTAATTTTTCACACAAAGTCAGGGTCCATTTGACCCGCTAAATATTTACCGATCTTTATCAAAACAGGCATACTTATTCTTTGGCCCAATCCCATTCTCCATGCAAAAATTCGAGGTGTTTGGGCCATAATTGCGGCCTCTGAAGCGACCAGAAAAACCGACAAAAATAAAGTTTTTGGTCCATTTCATCCCCTAAATATTAACCGATCTTTTCCAAAAACAATATGGGTCTTCATTGGCCAGAACCCATCCTACATGCAAAATTTCGTGAAGATTGGTCCATAACTGTGGCCTGTATCGTGTTTACAAATTATAATGGACAGACGGACGGACGGACACGCATGTCTAGATCGACTCAGCTAGTCGAGATATGACGATCGGTATACTTAAAGGTGGGCCTAGAATCCATATTTCGCGGCGTTACAAACTCTTGAGGCTGCACAAAGCTATAATACCCTGACAACATAGTTGTGTAGGGTATAAAAAGCGACCTTTACTCTCTTTACAGTGGGCAATTGTAGGTTAATTCTGAGAGGTACATCACAATATACACAGGATTAAAAGGTGGAATATATGTGTCATATGCCGTTCGGGGCTAACAAGGCTTTCATTTTATTAACTCCTGCACAACAGAAAATGCCTTGAAGTGTTCAAAAAAAGTTGTGGTGGCGCCTCAATCGGAGAGGAATTTTGACAAAATGTTGAGCCTATTAGTACGTTTTCATTTAACCGGATTTCGTTAACCCAGTGGGTTTCAATTGTCAATTCCTTTGCATATACGTCAAATAAATCCTCATAAAGTAGGTTAACCCGGTAAAAAAGTTCTATATACAAGGGGTTTATGGGAATAATTCTAAAAATCAATAAAACCTTTTTCGATAATAAGTATTCGAATTTTCATAATAAGGTGAGAAATATATAGTATCCCTTGTATTATCTTAGATTTATTACGAAAAATTATTATTACAACCCCATCAGCATTTTAACATGTAATGCCTAAAGGTATGTGTCCTTTAATCATTTATATGATAGTTACAACAATCAAATACACAAACATATACACATACATAGCTTTACATTCCACTATTTAAATATAAACCATTTTAATGGGTATTTACTTAACGCATTGACGCTTCAATGCCCCAAAACTAAAGTGTGTGGGAATTTGTTGATATGTATAAAAAACATAACACCCACACACACACGCACATTCACTCATTTCTGGGGATTTTAATATTATTTATGATTAAAAATTATTTATAAGTGTTATTTTTTTTAATATAATGACAATGTTTTTTTTTTTTTTAATTTGACAAGTTAAGCTGATGGGATATTAGTGTTACTTCGGGTATTAAAATCTTTGTTATTCAGCTGATAAATTATTGGTTATTGAAAGAAAAAAAAATAGTAAACATTTTTAAATTAAAATTATTATTTATACTCGTACTTTGTGAAAGATTAACAAGTTTGTTTTTAATGATAAATTAAATACAAAAAACACATACCGATTAAAAATTGATTGATATTCACAATTTTTCACATATTTAAATCGAATAATTGATAATTGGAAATGTCATATTGAGATCGATTTATTTAAATATATAGAGAAGAAGAATAGAAGAAACAATAAATGGGGAAAAATGTTTACATTGATTCAAAATAGTTTTTAATTTGCTGGGCTTTTTCAGTCACGAAAATAAGCATTAATTTTATATCTTTATATAGATTCCTGAGATTGGATATTGAACCCTAATTAAAAATGTTAATCAAAATTTGCCAAATAGCTCAGCTGCATACATAAAAAATTGTCGTCACATGGCAATTAAATTTGGGTTATTATCAAACCATATTACCACACCTAATTGCCAATAGCATTTAATGATACCCCCCTAATAAAGTGTTATAATTTAGTCACGGGGTTTTGCGTGAGTGTGTCACAACACTTGTAGTTATTTTTAAGGGAATTTTTTTTTATTCCCCCCATCATATGTCATAAGTGTTTCGTCTTTATAGCCAGCCAGAGATAAGTTAAGTTTAAGTGTCAAATCGTCATGGGCATTTCGCATTTCGAAATATCACTTATATCACGTGCTTTACGTCATAAATGTCAAGAAGACCACTCAAAATACGACAATCAATCAAATCGAACCGAACTATAGATACTACAAGACATTATCGATTTTACATTATTTTCAAAATATTTTTTTGGTGTCTTATCAATCGAACGATAAGGATTAGTAATATATGAGAAGTAAACAACCCATGAAATTTTGATTAGTGGCGTTAGAGTACAAAAAATTATTGTATTAATAAATGTTAAATTAAAATTGTGATTTGTTTATTTGAAAATCGTAAATTACAATTTGCTAATCACTGACGTGATTATATTTCGAATTAAATGTATCTTATCACATGGAATTAAAATATAATATTATTTTGGAAAAATATTCCAATTTTGAAAATAACACTTTAGTGTTATTAATAAATTGTCTATAAATCGTTGGAAAGGATTATTCCTTGTTATCATATTTGTTCAATTCGCAGAAATAAAATATTTGTTGTCTGGTATAACAAATTTTGGGATTTGTGATAATTATACCCTTCACCACACTGTGGTATTATGTCTTTGTGCATATGTTTGTAACAGGCAAAAGGAAACGAGATAGACACATGGTTCCTTTTGAGAATATGCATAGAATCACTTTTTAAGTCGATTTATGCATGTCCGTCCGTCTGTCTGTCCATGTTAAATTGTAAACAAAGTACAGGTCGCATTTATAATCCGAATTGGATGAAATTTGGCACAGGTCACCTATTCGGCCCAAGGACGAACCCTATTGAAATTGGGAAAAATTGTTTCAGATTTCGATATAGCTCCCATATATATTTTCGTCCGATTTAAGGTAAATAGTGCACCAAAGTCCCTATATATGCTTCGATTTGCCCGAAATTTGGCATAGCGTACTGAACTAAGTCTAGAACGATGTGTGTAAAATTTCGGGAAAATCGGTTCAGATTAAGATATAGCTCCCATATATATTTTCGTCCGATTTTAGGTAAATGGTTCACCAAAGTCCCTATATATCCTTCGATTTACATGAAATTTGGCATGGCGTAATGAATTGAGTCTAGAATGATGTGTGTAAAATTTCGTGAAAATCGATTCAGATTTAGATATAGCTCCCGTATATAGTTTCGACCGATTTAATGTAAATGGTTCACCAAAGTCCCTTTATATTCTTCGATTGGCACGAAATTTGGCATAGCGTACTGAGCTAAGTCTAGAACGATGTATAGTCCCTATATATCCTTCGATTTCCATCAAATTTGGCATAGCGTTATGAATTGAGTCTAGAATGATGTGTGTAAAATTTTTAGAAAATCGGTTCCGATTTAGGTATAGCTCTCATATATATGTTCGTCCGATTTGAAGTAGGACTTAAAATATGGCCATTAGGAACAAAACCTTCTGAAATTAGTACAATCTAACCTGTGACAAGTTTCGTTGAAATCAGATCATATTTGGATATAGCTTCCGTATCTATTTTCATCTCATTTTATGTAAATGGTGCACCAAACTTCTCATGTTTGTAATATTGAAATGAAATATTCCACAACGTACACAATGGAGCCTTTTGATATTTTTGATATTTGATTTATATAATTTTGTCCCATTGTAACAAACGAATGGCATGTTTATGGATTGATTTAAGTCGGTTCACATTTAGATAAAGGTCATATATATTAGAGTATACAATTTCATGTTAATGGCCCTTCTGTTAGGATGCATTCGTTTAATATACCCATAGTGGTGAAGGGTATCATATAGTCGGCCCCGTCCGACTTTACTACTGGTTTTTTATTAAAATATTTATTGTAGGCTGAATAAAAGATTGCAGACAAACATCATATTAGCATTTCAATGAAGCATGATAGAAAATTCATTATTTTCACCGAAACTAACATTTTATATTCCTACAAGAAAAAAACTATAATTCAGGTGGTGGCATGACAAAGTAGTGAGAACGTATTCGATTCTTCGATAACACGACATGTAAACTTATTGTCATTTCGTTTAGAAATGCGGCTAGGCTTTCATAAAAAAATATTGGTCGAGAATGGGGGGGTGAGGGGATTTTTTTATCCCGCAATTTTTTTGGTTTTTGTTGAAAACAAGGGAACGAATTACATATATAAGATTGACCGGCATTAGGTGGACCAAAATACTTAATATCGCTGTGGACTTGTATATGGGCGCTATTCAATTGTAAATTTTTGGTAGGAAGATATGACGCCCTGCCTTAACCATGAGGTAGACATTCAAAATACTTATAATCGATCTGGACTTATAAGTGGGGGTCTATGTCATTAGTAGGAAGATTTGACAACGAATGACTAAAATAATAAACTATAACTAATTTAGGCCTTCATAAACAAAAACATTGGTCGGGAACGTTATAATAACGGGGTTTTATTTTATCCTCCAAGATTCCAAAATTCAATTTTTGGCTTTTTAGTTGAAAACAAGGAAAAAAGTCCTTCCTGGCCGAATTATATATAAAATGGACCAGCATTAGGTGTACCAAAATACTTAAAATCGATGATGACTTGTATATGGAGGTTATGCCATGGTAAATTGTTGCTAGGAAGATATGATACCGTGCTGAACTATACTTAAAATCGATCTGGAATAATAAGTGTGGCTCTATGTCATTGGTAGAAAGATTTGACACTCAGTGACTAAAATAACAAACTATAACCAATTTAGGCGAAACACTTTCCCAATATCTTCAAAATACCTAATAGTAAAAGGTACCAATATATGGGGTCTACCCCGAAATGTGGACCAATATTTTTTACTTTTTGTAAGGAAATTTGATACCCTATGAAAATTCTGATTTATTTGAAAATGCTACCAAACTCCCCAAACAATCGAAATTTTGGAACCCATCCATCGGAATCTGATTCAGATCAGTCTCCGCTGATATTCTGAAACCCAGAGTTTCCATTTTATGGTAACTAGTTGGAAATGCGTCTTAAATTACTTTACATGGATTTTTTAAAAATACGAAATCCAATGAGCGGAGCTGTCTAGTCGGACGTGGGCAACCACATGATACCCTACACAACAATCACGAAATTCTAACTTTCTGCGGTTCTATATTCTGAGTCAGGGCAATATTTCCCGGTATTTGCACCCTTTTGATCGATTATAGGTCAACGGCTGCACTTTCTAACACTGGCATATTTTCCAATTTTTTGTTTTCCCGAGTTGAATATTTACGCGATAAAATACACATTTGGTCACTTTAGGTTTTCGTTGATTTGAATCTCAGAATATTGACAGACCATTATCTGAACAGCCGTTCATAGATTATTTTGTTCAGATCCTCTTCGCCGTGTAAAATATGTGATATTCTGCATATAATAATAGTTTCTAAAGCGACTAGAATATATGGCAAAATAAAGTTTTCGGTCCATTGCACCCTTAAACATCATCTCAACATCACCGAGTATTATAGGGGTCGTCCTAGATCCGGAACTTCATGTAAAATTTTAAAGCTATCAGCACGATATTTCCGCCCTTTAGTGGGGTATTAGTAATAAATTTACTATATTTTAATATTTACGTATAACTCCAAAAACCGAGTACATACCACAATACAATTGGTATCAATTTAAAGGTCAACCACACCTCCTGGATATGCTATCAACTTTATGGGACTATGTTCAAAAGTAAATATACACGCCACAGAAATTCTGAGTCAGGATAAAAATTTTGTAATTTTTTAACACAAAAGTCTGGGTCCAATCGACCTGCTAAATTTTGACCGATCTTTCTTAGAACGGTTCCCTTTCTGGGGTAATATATCGTGGCGTTCGGATAATATTTGTAGCATCTAGAGCGACCATGTCATCCCCTAAAAATTAACTGATTATTACCAAAATAACATTCGGTGTATTGGTATTAGTATTGGTATTAGTATTAACATATTCCCGATCGGGACATTTATATGGGCCAATATTATTGTGTAATGTGATAGTATGTTGTTTATGGCCAGAAAAATAGTATTCTAAATTAAAGACACTTTAGTCGGAAAACTTATACGGAATTTTTTTAATTTATTTGTTATTCACCATAAATCCGAATTATAAAATTATTGCTAATTCAATGGGAAAATTCGGTTAAAATGCATTGTGTGGGACATATGGGTATACACCACACAAATTTTTTATATAAACTAACCTTTCATGTATACCATATCGGTTGGAAATTTGGCTAAAGTCTTAAAAATGCCGAAAATCGAAAGGCTCGTTCTATTGGAGCTATACCAAACCATAAACTGACTTAATAATTTTGTAGAATTGACAAACCATAAGAATTTGATAAATGAAATTAGAGTTAATTCGGTTGAAAAATATGACCAGTATATGGAGGCTACCCTGAAACTTGGGCAAATATCGATCATTTTTGGTAGGGAGATTTTCTACTCAATGAGATTCTAAAATATAAATTGATAGCTAATTTGGATGAAGCACGTGCTCAAACTCTCTAAAATATCGAAATTTGGCCTGTAGCGTTATATGGGGGATTCCCTAATAAGTGAAAGAATATTGAACTTCTTAGACAACCCACGAGAACCTGAAAAATCAAATTAGAGCGAATTCGGTTAAAAAAACATGACAAACAGTTTGTTTTTTTACAAAACACGGATAGAACTGATCTATATCTGATTCAACGGAAGGAGTTTCCATTTAAAATTCCGAGTTCTTGGAGGGTGAAATACATGAACAATAAACATTGCTGTAAATTAATTTATATTTTTGCATAGACTCTATATAACATTCCCGCCTCATTATACGCTCCACCGTAAAACCGAGTGTATATTAAATTTGTAGCTATCAATACATCGAAACACATGTTCCCTACCAAAAATGTAATGAATATTCGTCCCGATATTTGGTGTAGTCCCCATATGATTTTTTTATACCCTCCACCATAGTATGGAGGGTATATTAATTTTGTTTTTCCGTTTATAACAAATCGAAATAATCATTTCCGACCCTATAAAGTATATATATTCTTGATCAGCGTAAAATTCTATGATGATCTAAACATGTCCGTCTGTCTGTTGTAATCACTCGAGCGTCTAAACGAATTGAGATAGAACGCCAAAATTTTGCATAGAGTCGTCTTTTGTCTGTAGGCAGGTCAAGTTCGAAGATAGGATATATCGGTCCACGTTTAGGCTTAGCTCCCATATAAGGGTACCCCAAAATTTTCGGTATTTTGGGGTTCTTGAGCGCGTTTTTCAACCGAATTCGCTAAAATTTGGTAAAATGGGTTCTTTTTGGATACCAAATTTCTCCACTAAAAATTATAAATATAGGTCCACTTTTTCTGGTAGCCGCCATAGGACGGTACCTCTCAATTTTCAGTTTTTGGGAGGTTTTGACCGGATTTTTTCACCGAATTGGCTGTAATTTAGTACTTTTAGTTCTTATTGGGTATCAAATCTCTCCACAAAAAATTATAAATATAGGCCCATTTTTTCGGGTAGCCCTCATATAAGGGTACCCTCAATTTTCGGTATTTTGGGATTATTGAGCCCGTTTTTCAACCGAATTCGCTGAAATTTGGTACTTTGAGTTCTTATTGCGTAGCAACTCTCTCCAATAAAAATTATAAATATAGGTCCATTTTTTCGGGTAGCCCCCATATAAGGGTACCCTCTAATATTCTGTATGTTAGGGTTCTTGAGCACGGGTTTCAGCCGAATTCGCTGTAATTTGGTATTTTATAGTCGTATATGGTAGCAAACCTCCCCACCAAAAATTATTGATATTCACCCCCTTTTAGGGGTAGTCCCCAAATTAAAATAGTTTTCGGTAGACGAAATTTTCAGTTCATACCCCACATAGTATGGAATTCTAAAACGATTTAGTCGATTTAGCCATATGTTGTAATAATTTTTCTCTCGGATAATATCGACATAAAAACTAAAACGTGAGGTTTGAGAATGAACTGTATCGACCGTATTTAGGTCCAGGTCCTATATAAAACATTCTTCCTATTTAATATTTAGCATGATGGAGGTATTGGGATAAAATATTAGGCCTAACATATAATGAAAACATAGCAATATATAAATTGCCATGCTATTCTTCTATTTGGTTTACAACAATCGATTTTTATGTATGTTCCCTATGTTTTCATTTCAAACATTTGTCAGTATTTCTATGGTGGAGGGTATCCAAAGTTCGGCCCGGCCGAAATTAACGCTTTTTTACTTGTTCTTATTATTTTGTAATTATGATTTTTATTGAATAAAACTGAAACATGCAACACACAAAAGTCCCGTCAACACTTAAGGTGTTAAGTCGTATAATGCAATTTCAAGTGTTTGGTTCATTCTTATCTTATCAGCAGCAATCACCGCTTGTAACAATGTGTACCAAATTTCAGACAACATTATGTGGGTATGGTGTCGCTGTCGCTGCACCTCTAATCGTCAAAAGATATGATGGTGGTTGCCACACACATGCAAACACAAATTGTGGTAAATGCATTTAGAATAGAAATGTATGTATTAGTATAAGACATTGAGTATTTGTGTTGCAATCAACTAATGATTACTTAGTAATCAGTATTATATTTGCTTTTCATTTGGAAGGCGACCTAAATCATTTGTTTAATCAAATGTGTTTGTTTAGGAAGGGTGGTTCAAATAATTTTTTTTTTATTTATTTATTTTTTTTTTTATAAATTAAGTACCACCTTAAATAACCCACTTGACACAAATTGTGACCTATTGAGATTGGGTATATACTTTTTTAACATTTTCGAGGTCATATCGTTCATTTGCTGCAAGACCGACATTAATCAAAAATGCTGATTTTTGAGTTAATTATGCAGAAATGGTGGCTATATCAAACTTCATGTTGTATAAAAAATTCAGATGAATTTATCATTCACATTCTGTTTGAGCTGCTGTACGATAGCATTTTCCCTGTTTTTTTTGTAATGCGTGACACAATTGACACCTTGAAACGCCAAATCGAGTTTTTGATGTATGCCGGTCTTGCAGCAAATGAGCGATATGCCATCATAGAATTTTTCATCCGAAGATTGCTCCTTTGTCCTCTGATGAAATTTTTGATGAGTTTTATGATGAAGTTTTGAGATATTTTATGTTCATGCTAACAACATTTTGAAGGGACTAAGGAATCGGTTTGGTTTTATAAGATGTGATTCTTATTTTCTTTTTACACTTCACCACACTGTGGTACAGGGTATTATGTCTTTGTGCTTATGTTTGTAACAGGCAAAAGGAAACGAGATAGACACATGCTTCCTTTTGAGAATAGAATCACTCTCTGAGTGGACTTATGCATGTCCGTCCGTTTGTCCATGTTAAATTGTAAACAAAGTACAGGTCGCATTTTTGAATCGCATTGGATGGAATTTGGCACAGCACGTTTATTTGGCCACAGGACGAACCCTATTCAAATTGGGAAAAATCGGTTCAGAGTTAGATATAGCTCCCATATATATTTTCGTTCGATTTTAGGTAAATAATGCACAAAGTCCCCCTATATCATTCGATTAGCACGAAATTTGGCATAGCGTAATGAATTGGGCCTAGAATGTTGAGTGGTAATTTTCGGGAAATTGGGTTTAGATTTCGATATAGCTCCCATATATATTTTCGTCCGATTTTATGTAAATGGTGCATCAACTTTCGATTTGCACGAAATTTAGCATAGAGTACTGAATTTGGTGATAAATTTTGTGAAAATCGGTTCAGATTTAGATATAGTTCCCATATATATATTCGTCCGATTTTAAGTAAATAATGCACAAAGTCCCTTTATATCATTCGATTAGCACGAAATTTGGCATAGAGTACTGAATTACCTCCAGAATGTGTGTTAAGTTTCGTAAAAATCGGTTCAGATTTTCATATAGCTTCCACATATACATATATATTCATCCGATTTTACATAAATGGTGCACCAAACTCCTAATGTTTGTCCTATTAACACGAAATTTTGCACAAATTATCAAATTGAGATTTGAATGATGTTATTGCGTTATGTTGAAATTGGTGCAGATGCAGACATATGTATTTCGAACGGGTGTCTAATTGAAATTAATTTTTTTACGGAATAGCGTATATCAATTTTGCTATAAATCGTTTTCCATAAATTGGTCCCATGGTACACCGACGACTGCAAATCTGCCCGAATGAAATTAAAATTATCATAGTTTGCAGAAAGCCATGAGTCATGGTATAATAATAGAAGGTAACAGCAAGTATTGTTGTACAACACAGGATACAACAACCACATGGAAATTTGTTGTTGTTAGTTATACTAGTTTCAACGTTGTTTGACAGAAAAATTTAAATAAACAAACAAATTATATTTATTTTGAAAATGAAATATTTTCGAATCCTCAAAATAAAATTTGAAAAAAATTTAATGAAAATCTAGCAAATTTATATTTCTATCGCTTCCACATCTTTCCTATAATTAAGTCATTGCCACTTATATGTGTAACACGTATGAAAATGCAGGGAATTGCGAGTTATTCCACGAAGAAAAATTTGCTTCCTCAAACTTTCCCAGTAGACAGATTGAGTAAATTGAATGGGGGAGCACATTTAATAAAGAAAATTTTCAAATTGTTTGCGTTCCTGTTGTGTGATTTTTAAAAACATAATTTGTCAAATTCATATTGACTCTAGTATTACGTTGAAATCAAATCAGCTGGGATTTGCTGTTACCTTTTATAATTGTACCATGAAAATGAGTATGTTCCTTCGAGGGAACATTGTAAGGATACATATGTGCAATATACCCAAAGTTGTGAAGGGTATCATATAGCCGGCCCAGTCCAACTTTACTACTTTCCTTACTAGTTTAAACCTGTCATAGCAAAAATATCTTAAAAATATATCCGACGTTGATATCATCAGGTGTCACCGAGAGGTCAAAACCTTAGACTTGTCGAAGATTTTTTACAAATTTTTTAGTTCAATTGATTTTATATGATTTATTTATCAAGAACAATCATCGATATACATCCACATTTTCCTACAGTTTGACGGACCAAAGCACTTTGGATTCATTATAATTATGAATTCGCATATATTTTTTGTACAATTCCGAGATATAAAAATCCTTTATTCCAGGAATTATTTTTGTCACACTGAATCCACAAACTTTTATGCCCTAATGAGGCAAATTTTAGGTCCTTATAATTTTTTTTCGGATAGCTATAGACTATTTAATTCATTTCACATTCACTTTATTGTTATTTTAATTAAGAATTATAATTTAATTATTATTTTTAATTTAAAAAAAAATGTTGGACATTTACCACTTAAGAATTAGTTTTTCTATTCAAACGACGTACAACACGATATATCCGTCGTTTTTTCCCGTTTAAAATTCCTTTTTTTGCTAAACGAACCGACCTGTCGTCTAGCTGGTCGCGTTTACATATGAACAATACTTACGATTTTTTTAAAATTATTAGAAATATTTTGTTCTTCAGAATCAATAATAATTCTGATAATTAGTAGTACTAGTCATGATAATCTCAACAGAAACAATAACAACAATTCACTGAAATACGGTTCATATCAATAGCGAAAAAATAACAATAAAACAACAACAACAAATTGGAAAATCATTTTAAAATTGTTTATCACATGGTTGATTGGTTGGTTGGTTAGCCATAGCAGCAGAAGCCGTAAAATGTCAGACACATTGAGAAACAATAAAAACAAAACGAAAAATTAATTGTTAATTTCTTATCAGCGCTACAGAAAATATAAAAAAAAAAACATTTCAATGACCCATCAACGAGTGTGATGACATCCATCGTAACTGTGTGTCGTTTCGTTGTGACACTTCACCGAACACTTTGTCAAATGGTAGATAAAATGTTGTGTATATGTCTATCTGTTTGCTGAAAGCGATACGTACATATACATATATATTGTTTAGAAAATATATTTTCCTTTTAACGAAGATGAAAGGGAAATACGTCAATAATTTGAAGTGCATAATTAATTATGAAATGATATGTGTATGTATGGCATGTGAGATATGTTCGTATATTTTTTCCTTAAATGTATAATAATCTATTTTATTGAACCTATAATACTAAATGTTTAAAATTACGAACAATGTCATATAGATATGTTTGGAGTCATGTGCTTGTATATACCTTCCAATTATTATTATGGTGGTCATAAAATCAATGAATGAATAATTATTATAGACTCCATAACATACAGTTGGAATCGGTTATAACGACGAATTACAAAATAGTCCGTCTATTGACATCACAATAGGGCTTGCAATATTTAAGACACAGTTTTAAAGTTTTGCACATACATTACTACTATTCCAAGGATGTTTGACAATAAAATAGTATAAATCGATTTTTTTAGTATAGGCTCCATATAAGGGCATCCCCAACTATTCGGTATTTTGGGCACGTGTTGCCAACAGAATTCTTTGTAATTTGGGGTCATTAGGTGTCCGATTTTCCTATCAAAGTGTAATATTGAAACCAGTAAGCAAGTAGTAAAGTCGGACTGGGCCGACTATATGATACCCTTCACCACTTTGGGTATATTGTACAAATGTATCCTAACAATATCATGTCTATGTTCCCTCTTTCTTCAACCTATCCTTTAATTTCATTCGAGCAGATTTAGAGCCGTCTGCATAATATGGGGAAAATTTATGGAAAACTATTGATAGCAAAATTGATACACGCTATTCTGTACGCCACGTTGTTAAAAATTTAATCTATATGTGGAAGCTATATCTAAATCTAAACCGATTTTCCCGAAACTCACCACTCATCATTCTAGACTCGCAGGATATAAAAGGGACTTTGGTGTACTATTTACCTAAAATCGGACGAAAATATATATGGGAGCTATACCAAAATCTCAACCGATTTTCAAGAAATTTAACACACATCGTTCTAGACTTAATTCAGCACCCTATGCGAAATTTCGTGCAAATCGAAGTATATATAGAGACTTTGGTACACCATTTACCTTAAATCGGACGAAAATGTATATGGGAACTATATCCAAATCTGAACCGATTTTTAGGAAACTTAACACACATCATTCTAGACCTAATTCATTACGCTGTGCCAAATTTCGTGCAAATCAAAAGATATATAGGGACTTTGGTACACCATTTACCTTAAATCGGACGAAAATATATATGGGAGCTATATCCAAATCTGAACTGATTTTCAGGAAACTTGACACACATCATTCTAGACCTAATTCATTACTCTGTGCCAAATTTCGTCCAAATCGAAAGATATATAGGGACTTTGGTGCACCATTTACATTAAATTGGACGAAAATATATATGGGAGCTATATCTAAATCTGAACAGATTTTCGTGAAACTCAGCACACATCATCTCTGTCAAATTTCGTGCAAATCGAAAGATATATAGGGACTTCTGTGCACCTTTTACATTAAATCGGTCGAAAATATGTATGGGAGCTATATCTAAATCTGAACTGATTTTCATTCTGTACTTAATACAGAACGCTATGCCAAATTTCGTGCAAATCTAATGATATATAGGGACTTTGATGCACCATTTACATTTAATAGGACGAAAATATATATGGGAGCTGTATTTAAATCTGAACCGATTTTCATGAAACTTAGCACACATCATTCTAGGCCTAATTCATTACGCTGTGCCAATTTTTGTGCAAATCGAATGATATATAGGGACTTTGGTGCAACATTTACGTAAAATCGGACGAAACTATATATGGGAGCTATATCTAAATCTGAACCGATTTTCACGAAACTTAGCACACATCATTCTCGACTTAATTGAATACGATATGCTAAATTTCGTGCAAATCGAAATATATATATAGGGACTTTGGTGGACCACTTACATTAAATCGGACGAAAATATATATGGGAGCTATATCTAAATCTGAACCGATTTTCAGGAAACTTAACACACATCATTCTAGACCTAATTCAGTAGGCTATACCAAATTTCGTGCAAATCGAAAGATATATAGGGACTTTGGTACACCGTTTACCTTAAATCGGGCGAAACTATATATGGGAGCTATATCTTAATCTGAACCGATTTTCACGAAACTTAGCACACATCATTCTAGACCTAATTCAATGCGCTGTGCCAAAATTCGTGCAAATCAAATGATTTTGGAGGAATTTGGTACACCATTTACCTAAAATTGGACGAAACTATATATGAGAGCTATATCTAAATCTGAACCGATTTTCACGAAACTTAGCACACATCATTCTAGACCTAATTCAGTGGGCTATACCAAATTTGGTGCCAATGGAAATATATATAGGGACTTTGGCACCCAATTTACATTAAATCGGACGAAACTATATATGGGAGCTATATCTAAATCTGAACCGATTTCCTCCAATTTCAATAGGGTTCGTCCTTGGGCCAAAAAAGTTACATGTGCCAAATTTTATCCAAATCAGATTATAAATGCCACCTGTACTTTGTTCACAAAAATTCATGGATGGACGGACAAACGGCCGGACATGCATAAATCGACTCAGAAAGTTATTCTATGCATATTCTCAAGAGGAACCATGGGTCTATCTCGATTATTTTTGCCTGTTACAAACATATGCACAAAGACATAATACCCTGTACCGCAGTGTGGTGAAGGGTATAAAAAAGGAAATTGAATTATTTCATTTCATAAACGTGGCGTAGAGGATGATAGATATGTAATGGCTCTGATTGGCTTTAACATCGCGAAGTCCAGCCTTATCTTGGTCCCTCTTTCATCTCAAGTGTGCGGTGTCACCTGGGGTAGCTATTTTCATCACCTGTTTAAATAGTGAGCTAATATGTGCCGCGAGTTCACCCATAAGGAATGGGTTGAAGCGTCGGGTTAATTCTCCACACTCGGAAACACCCTCCTACTACGAAAAAGCAAAGAAAATGAAAACCAAACCCCCCTAATGTTGACGACCCCCGCAAATGTATAAAGGATCACGATCTGCGAACAACAACTTGGAATGTGCTCACGTTGTACAGAACAGGCGCAGTTCTCGCTTTGGCGGATGTACTCAAGAAGTACAAAGACGATGTTATTGCCTTACAGGAAATGTGATGAAAAGGGACAGGCGTAGGTAAATCAGAAGATTACGCACTGTATTATAGCTGCCATGAAATGAGACATGAATTTGGCTGCGGATTTATGGTTAACAGGAGAATAAAAGACCTCGTCTCGGGATTCACTCCAGTAGATGAGCGAATTGCTATAATCCGCATAAAAGCGAAGTTCTTCTACATCAGTCTTATTTGCGCCCATGCTCCCACCGAAGACAAATATGAGCTGACCAAAGACATATTTTACGAGCGCCTAGAAACAGTATATGATCGCTTACCTGGGCATGACATGTAAATTCTGCTTGGAATGCTTAATGCAAAATCGGAAGGGAAAATATATTTGGCCCCACCGTTCGAAAATTCAGCTTTAATGAATAAACATCCGACAACGGTTGAGGTTGAGTGACTTCGCGACATCAAAAAACATGGTAGTTAGCAGCATCAGATTCAAGCATTCAAGATATACACAAGGCCACCTGGATTTCTCCTGATCACGCAACGATAAATCAAATTGATCAAGTTGTAATAGACGGAAGGCATTCATCCAGTGTATAAGACGTTCGATCGATCCGAGGAGCGAATATCGATTGGGAATACTATCTTGTAGCAGCCAAGGTTCGCACTCGTCTCAATGTAGCAGCGAAGCTGCGATTTAACAAAACACGGAAACTCCACGTCGAAAAGCTGCAAACACAACGGGTAGCAGAGGCCTACTCCGCTCAACTTACTCACCTGCTTGATGAAAGCACTTCTTGTTCCCATAATAGTATAGAAGCACAATGGCAAAAAATTGCCCACTCCCTACAAACTGCAGCAAAAACAAAACTTGAGTAACAAAAACCACCCATGGTGGATCAGGAGTGCCGTAATGCTACTGATGTGAAAAACGCAGCGTATCGGGCAACCCTGCAGACAGTAGCAACACGTAATGTGATGGAGAATTATCGGGAGAAAAGGAGTGAAGAGAAACGTTTTTTTTTTCAGAAAAAGAGGGAAGAACAAGAAAACCGTGAGCGTGAGCAAATCGAGATGTACAGGAGTCAGAATGAAGTCCGGAAATTTGACCAACGAGGCACATCCTCCTGTAGAGATGAAGAAGGAAACCTGGTGACAGATACAGACAGCGCACTATGTCGCGAGTTCATATAAACGGCGGCCAAAAATAGAAGAAGTTATCGTAATTTAATGAAATTTTGTACAATATTGGCCTAAAGACCAACTGACAAAAAATTGGATATATCGGACCAAGATTTCGTATACCAACCATATAATGGTTCTTGAGAATGTCACCCTTTTTTGGCCTATAAAATCTTTAATATTCAACCAAATTCAATGAAAATTGGCAAGTTACGTTTACTTAGGCCTATAAAGCAACGGGCCAAAAAACTGTGTAGATCAGACAAAGATTTGATATACCTCCCATACAAAGGGTCTTGAAAATCCGCTTGTTACCGCCACTGGTGATCATTAAGCCCCAAGTCGCCCACTTATTAATATTAATGGTCCGTATTCACCTGTATAAGAAATATCGATAACATTCATCGATTATTGATAATTATCATATACTCCTTTTTATATATTGTTCTTCTTGTACTAAAAAATGAAGTTAGAAGTAAGGAGTTTAATGCGTAAGAAAATCATCTTTCTTTTGCAATAGTTGGTCAAACAGTTAACACACTAATTAAATTAGATGGTTTGAAACCAAAAAGTATGTATAAAATATAACTTTATATATTATAATCCCTAACGTTATGAATTTATATAGGAATTAAAACATATGGTTGCGCCACACAGTGGAAATAAAGAAATACATGCATTTCAATAAAACTAACCCGTGTTGCTGATTCATTCAAATCATCTGGGCCATCTATCGTGAACACCGCTTTTTGGACCTATAAAATTGTTTATATTCCTATCAATCCTCATCAAAAACTTTGTCCTCCGAGGTACTTGGTTTTGACCATTTTTGGCCGCTGTCGTGACACTGTGCAGCGTGTTGAGGATCTGGAAGGAGCATTTTGAAAAGCTTCTGGTATCAAATAGTGGCAGTGAAGAACATAACCCAGAACCAATAAGAGATTATGAGGTCATAAAAGCAATTAATCGGCTTAAGAACAATAATGCAGCAGGAGCCAATTGTTACCAGCCGAACTATTGAAGACTTGTGGCCACAAGCCAGTTAAGTAAGTATTTGTGAAAAGTGTGCCTTAAATTTTCATAACATCGGCCAGCTCCAGAATGGACTTTATATGGAGCCTATGACATTATAAATTACACTGTGCAACACGATTTTGTGGGTTAGGAAATTTCTCATGGGATGAAAGTTATAGGTGGTTATATTAAGAACCCCGAAGGAAAAGATTCGCCGTAGGTAAAGTTTTTGAGTTATGTCGTGATGATTTTTTCCTGGTAACTCTAAAATTCACGAAGAAAAACTTTATATCTTTGTTTGTAGGTTATTTTTGAGATGACATTTCTTCAGTCAAATCGAATGAGGAATATTTTTGTACCTGCCCTGCTTCCATGTCGAGGACTTAGGCGTCTTTTTCACCCTTATTTTCTTGAACTTATAACTAAATACCACCGAAAACATAGGAGATGTGGCGGAACCGTTATATGTCAAAGTGTGGACAGATATATATCACATTTGTAATGACAAACATTTAATTTTAAGTATTCTGATATATATCGTGATATCTAGAGACGGTATAGCATTTTATTTTGATCAACCACATTTATGTTTTATGTAATCGCGACGAATATTTCGAGGTATTGAAAACGGAAAGACAAATTTCGTATACTCTGGATGGTGGATGATATATATATTGTTATATGATAGTTGCCCCGAAACATGAAATCGGTACTGTTGAGGTTACCGTTTTATAGGGTCTCCAAACAAAAGACACATTTTTGCAAAATGTTAGCCCTACATATAGATTCCTTCTGAAGTTTGCATGATAGACGGACGGGCTGTTAATGCTTTGAACTTTCTTTGAACAAAATTAACCCTTAATAACACCCTCCATGCTATAGTGGATGTTTTATACCTACCGCAAAACGACAGACTTTACTGGTTAATTGCTATAACAATGTTTATACCCTTCACCACACTGTGGTACAGGCCTCGTCCGACTTTACTTCTCTCCTTACTAGTTATACCCTACACAACTATGTTGTCAGGGTATTATAGCTTTGTGCAGCACCAAAAGTTTGTAACGCGGCGAAAGATTGGTCCTAGACCCACCTTTAACTATACCGATCGTCATATCTCGACTAGATGAGTCGATCTAGACATGTGTGTCCGTCCGTCCGTCTGTCCATTATAATTTGTAAACACGATACAAGCCACAGTTATGGACCAATGTTCACGAAATTTTGCATGTAGGATGGGTTCTGGCCAATGAAGACCCCTATTGTTTTTGGAAAAGATCGGTTCATATTTAGGGGATGAAATGGACCAAAAACTTTATTTTTGTCAGTTTTTCTGGTCACTCCAGAGGAAGCAATTATGGCCCAAACACCGTGATTTTTTGCACGGAGAAGGGGATGGGGCCAAAGAATAAGCATGTCTGTTTTGATAAAGAACCCTGACTTTTGTGTGGAAAATGACAAAATTTTCTATGGCGTATATATTTACTCCTGAATTGCATAGATCCGAGAAGTTGACAATATATCCAAGAAGAGTGGTTTACCTTTAAATAGATACCAATTGTATTGTCGTGTGTACTCGGATGTGGGAGTTACACTTACATATTTACAGGTACTTATGTATTCAGATATTATTTAGTAACCCATTACCTTAGAAATTTTCCAAGAGGTTTTAGTTGTGGTCAAGAACAACACCTATAATTTTCTGTGATGATCAGATTAACATTTCGGGATGAAATGGACCGAAAACTTAAATTTTTGTGTGTTTTCGACTCGAATATAATCCGAATATCACAACACAACTCACGGTGAAGGGAATCGGACAAGTTATTAGAAGGGCTGTACTGAATACTAGTAATATTCAGAATATATGTCAGAGATGCTGTTGACCTCTAAACAGGCAAGAGGGTGCAAATATCAGGAAAAATGTCCCAGACTAGCAAGAAACATCCGCAGAAAGTTAGAGTTTCGTGGTAGTTGCTCCGCTCACTGGTTTTTGCTTTATATTTGCTTAATTTTTACGTCATATTTTATTTTTTATAAAAGATGTAAATAAAACCTACAATATAGTCGATCTCACATAGTGTATAACACTTTGCGGCCTATTAATACCTTATTGGTCTATATAGATTTCTTATCGTAATAAAATTAAATAGTTGTACACGAGAACTGCTATTGTTTATTTACAGGGAGTGACAGTCTGGCACGTAAAATATGACACTGATTATGAAATTCCATATTTATGGCAAATTTCCGAATTGTTAAACAAAATACCAAAGAGACTTGTGTGGTGATAATGGCGTTATCACTGTCTAATAATCGCTTTTCTTAGTCGACCCAACATTCCAAACCACCAAGCCCAAATCCATCAACGTTCACACGCAAACCAAAGATAAATATACATATTTGTATTATTATTCTTATTCAATTCATCATTTTTCATTACTTCTAAGGTGTTGTACGATGAAAGATAAGACAAATATGTACATATGTACATATATTTGCATGGCATACATTGTCACATATAAAATATGTTCCCTAGCTCCCTATCTCTTACCTGTCATATATATTTATATATGTATATACATATATGTATGTACGTATGACATTGGGACAATCTTGATTGAAATATCCATGATTGGCAATTGACAAGGTACAAATGAATGTACATACATATGTATGTACAAATATATGAACCAAAGGAAAAAAATCGATACACCATTCCCCTCCTAATCAAGGCTATTGACATTGTTTAGTTATAATTGTAGATTCTGTATGGATTTGTTTTCTTTTGACACCTACAAAAAAATGAAAAAAAAACTTTGCAAAATATTTACTCTTGTGTGTGTATGCCTGTCTGTTTTTTACGGTGTGTGCCTCCTATGGTCTAATGGCAAATCATTTTATGGTTATTGAATTTTATTCCATTCAATATTTGTTTAAGGAAATAAAATTTGAGGGTTGGAAAGAAAAATAAATTGCAAATTTTTTTGTTTTGCAAATGTAGGGGAAATAAAATTAGGATGTGAATATTTTGCAGATATATGGGAAGTTTTATGCTTCAAGATTTAAAATGTAAAGAAAACAGTAAACAGGAAATTAGGATGGGACCGAATATGTGAATCCGGTCATCAATTTGGGTATATACCAGATATTTTCCAAATCTAATACTTATAGCCTACGATCGAACAGATGTAGCATCGATATTTGAACCAATTGCAATCAATTCCTACACATGTCATTTGGTAATCAATACAAATTTGTATGTCAGTTGGGAGACCTATGGCCTTGGGTGTGTTACTAATAAGAAGGCGGACAAAAAGTATGACAACTACATATATAAATGCGAAACGATAGGGGATATATCTAAATCTGCTATATGTAAATCAATACACGTCATTCAATGAAGAAAACCATCTGTTGTCCTTACTGATTTTGTTTATCAATTTTTAACATAAACTTTTTGAGTACACATTTTACTCGCCATCTTTTAAATCCGGAAATAATCACGTAATATGTTATTTGACAGAACATCAGATAACTTTAGTAATTCGTCAACATTAAGTTTGACAAGGAAGAGGTAGTGACTTTGTGAATAATTATGACAGCATGAGGTTATGGGAGGTGTATAAGGAATGAAGTTGTAAGCAAAATAACAAGAAAAATCGCAAAAGAGTTTTAAAGAAAATTATTTCGTCATAATTCCGGAAGGAAATGAAAACATGTCATGAAGACTTATGCGACAAAAATTAGCGTATGTATATACGCGCCAATGTAAACACATAAGTAAATTTGAAACGTGGGGGGTGTATAAAAAATAAATATATATTTCTTTTCATGGTATTATTTTAAATGAAGCAATGAAACTGTAAACTAATATTATTCTCGGATTGAATAAAATTGTATCTCAGAATCTGAACAGATGCCAATATGGTTCGTCATTGTAAAAGGATCATCAAAATGAAATTGGATCCATAAACATGTCATTCTGCAACCTATAGTAATGTTTTCATTTGGTCAGATATAGAAGCAATATCTAAATCGATTTCAACGATTTCAGGAAATTGAACACACCATTCTAGACCTAATTCATTACGCTGTGCCAAATTTCGTGCAAACCGAAAGATATTAAGGGGCTTTGGTACACCATTTACCTTAAATTGAACGAAAATATATTTGGGAGTTATATCTAAATCTGAACCGATTTTCACGAAACTTAGCACACATCATTGTAGACTTATATGAATGCGATATGCTAAATTTCGTGCAAATCAAAATGGTCCACTTTGGTGGACCATTTACATTAAATCGGACGAAAATATATATGGTAGCTATATCTAAATCTGAACCGATTTTCAGAAAACTTAACACACATCATTCTGTATTTCATTCATTACGCTGTGCCAAATTTCGTGCAAATCGAAAGATATTTAGGGCCTTTGGTGCACCATTTACATAAAATCGGACGAAACTATATATGGGAGCTATATCTAAATCTGAACCGATTTTAATCAAACTCAGCACACATCATTCTACACCTAATTCATTACGTTGTGCCAAATTTCGTGCAAATTGAATGATATATAGGGACTTTGGTGTACCATTTACTTTAAAGCGGACGAAAATATATATGGGAGCTATATCTAAATCTGAACTGATTTTCACCAAACTCAGCACAAATCATTCTGCACCTAATAAATAACGCTCTGCCAAATTTCGTGCAAATCGAATGATATATAGGGACTTTGGTGCACCATTTAAGTAAAATCGGACGAAACTATATATGGGAGCTATATCTAAATCTGAACCGATTTTCACGAAACTTAGCACACATCATTCTAGACTTAATTGAATACGATATGCTAAATTTCGTGCAAATCGAAAGATATATAGGGACTTTGGTAGACCATTTATGTAAAATCGGGCGAAAATATATATGAGAGCTATATCTAAATCTGAACCGATTTTCACGAAACATAGCACACATTATTCTAGGCTTAAGTAAATGCACTGTGCCAAATTTCGTGGAAATCGTAAGATATATATGGACTTTCGTGCACCATTTACTTTAAATCGGACGAAAATATATATGGGAGCTATATCTAAATCTGAAACGATTTCGACGTAACTTAGCACATATCATTCTAGACTCAATTCAGTAAGCTATGTCAAATTTTGTGCAAATCGAAAGACATATAGGGGCTTTGGTGCTCCATTTACCTTATATCGGAGCTATATCTACATCTAAATCGATTTTCAGGAAACTTAACACACATCGTTCGAGACCTAATTCATTACGCTGTGCCAAATTTCGTACAAATCGAAAGATATATAGGGACTTTGGTGCACCATTTATATTGAATTGAATTAAATTATATACGGGAGCTATATGTTAATCTGAACCGGAGCTATATCAAAATCTGAGCCGATTTTCACGAAACTAAGCACACATCATTCTAGGCCTTATTTATTATGCTGTGCCAAATGTCGTGCAAATCGAAAGATATATAGGGTCTTTGATACACCATATTCATAAAATCGGACTAAAATATATATGAGAGCTATATCTAAATCTGAACCGATTTTCGCGAAACATAGCACACATCATTCTAGGCTTAATTAAATGCGATCTGCCAAATTTCGTGGAAATCGAAAGATATATAGGGACTTTCGTGCACCATTTACCTTAAATCGGACGAAAATGTATATGGGAGCTATATCTAAATCTGAACCGATTTTCACGAAACTCAGCACAAATCATTCTAGGCTTATTTCAGTACGCCGTGCCTAATTTCGTGCAAATCGAAAGACATATATGGGATTTGGTGCACCATTACCTTAAATCGGAGCTATATCTAAATCTAAACCGATTTTCAGGAAACTTAACACACATAGTTCGAGACCTGATTCATTACGTTGTGCCAAATTTTGTACAGATTGAAAGATATATAGGGACTTTGTTGCACCATTTACATCGAATTAAATTATATACTGGAGCTATATGTTAATCTGAACCGATTTTCAGGAAACTTAAAACACATTATTAGACTTAAATCATGAGGCTGTGCAAAATTTTGTGAAAATCTAAAGATATATAGGGACCGATTACATTAAATCAGACGAAAATATATTTGGGATCTATATCAAAATCTGAACCGATTTTTCCCAATTTCAATAGGGTTCGTCCTTGGGCCAAATAAGTGACATATCCAATTCGGATCGTAAATACGACTGGTACTTTGTTTACAATTTAACATGGACAGATAGACGGACGGACATGCATAAATCGACTTAGAAAGTGATTCTATGCATATTCTGGAAAGGAACCATGTGTCTATCTTGTTTCTTTTTGCCTGTTACAAACATATGCACAAAGACATAATACCCTGCGCCACAGTGTGGTGAAGGGTATAAAAAGTGATTTTTTTGTTCCCCAACCTTATATAAGTCAGATTTCCATAACCCTTCATACCAAATTGTAGCCGAATCGGTTCGAAAATGCGGCTAAAATCTTTTAAAATACGGAAATTAGGATGGTACCGTTCTGTGGGAGCTATACCAAGCAGCAAACTGAGATTGACATTTTTTGGTAGGCCAATTTGATATCCAATATAAATTTGATGAATCAAATTAGAGCGAATTCGGTTGAAAAACATGCCTAAATCGCCCACAATACAGAATAATGGATGTATCATTTCGATGGAGGCTACCCAGAAACTTGGGCCAATATTGATAATTTTTGGCAGGAAGAATCCAAAATGTAAAAATGTACAACTAATTAGCTTGAAGCATGTGTCCATGGGAACTATATCAAAACCTATATTAATAATTCTTGATAAGAACATTTGAGACTCTGTTAGAACCTAAAATGTCAGATTAGATTTGGTTGATTATATAAAGCTTACCCTGAATGTTCGGTCAATATTGATAACAATACCCTTTCACTACACTGTGGTACAGGGTTGGAAAATGCGTCTATGACAATCGAAATACCCGAAATTTGCAGAATCTGTATGTCTAGGGTTTGACATAACCACATGGACCTATCAGTAAGGAAAGAACCGAGTCTTTTGTATGGAAATTTTTATTTTATTCAACAGGAATGCGAAATGACAAATTACAGCAACTTTGATAGGAAAATAGACTGAAATCTTAACATAAAATTTTATTCTGAACAAAAATATATACAATATGGAGTGACCGACGACTAGTTCAATGCATTTTAAACGATGTTATTATACACACTTCATCTCATGCTAGAGGGTATAACTATATCACAATCTCTTTCTTCAATCTAATAAAATAATTTGAAATATTTTGTGAAGGAAACAACATTAGACGGGAGAAGTAAAAATCATTAAGTAAGAATAAGGACATTTCAGACCCTTTTACTTAATTCACATCATATAATCCAATATCCCTTATTTTTGTTACAAAACAGTTTCCATATAATATCCATTAGGTCATGTTATGAGTTAATTTTGAATGGATATTTTTTATGTTCCTGAATAGATTTTGGCCGTAGTGTTATTAATCAAATTACACACACATCACACCCAGAAACTAACATCTATTCCGTCAAATATATTTACTTCCCCAACACAAAATTATTTGGTGTTAAAACGAAGGCTGGTCCATGGATGTACAAAACAATTTCTCAAACAAAAGGAAACGAAGGGGAACACCACAATAATGATTTCTATTCTATTTTCCCATTTAGTTGATTTATTATTGATTATGCAAAAAATATCTATCTACCACATGGATCATCTGTACCCAGTGGTGGGGGTAATGGAAAATGGTTTCCTCTTCAAAGTCAAAACCAATACCGCATAGAAAGAAAAAAATAATAATAACAGTATTTAAGTTATTTTCACTGGTTTTCATCCATCCTTCCGTTTTGGGTTATGGTGGTTTATTTTTTTCGTTATTATTTTCTACTCCCAAAATACTAAAATCTCAAAATCATTTGTCATTTACTCGAAAGATGCAGTAAACATAAGTGTTTCTATTCTATATTCACATTTGCACATGCTTACATAAAAATAAACACAGACAATATTCTCTGCGAAAAAGAGAAAAAATCCTTTTGTAAGGGTTTTAACATCATTTATCACCGAAAATAGTAAGTACCGCTACTCTACTATCATCGAATGCAGTAGTTTTGTCATTATACACTCAAGGAATATGGGTAGTTGAACATTTCGGAATTTTCTGTCCGTTTATCCATTCATAATAGTGCTGGCAATATTTATGGCACAGTTTTGAAATCTTCTAATACTTGGTATATTGGGTATTTTAGGCACGTTTTAGTCGAATTGGCTTAATTAAGTATTTTGGGTTATCATTTGGTAGCAAATCTTTTTTGCGAAAAATTTTAATATTGATCCACTAATTTAAAATTTTGATTTCCACCCAGAGGAAATCGGCAACATCAAATATCAAGGGTACAAACCACTACACAAAATGTAATGAGTAGTAATTTCTAGGCAATGATAGATGCCTAACCCATTACCTAGTCAGACTACTACAGAGAAATCGTTATTTTATGCCATAGAACAAACCGTTTGAAAGGATGAGGAAAAATACTTTTAATTTGTTTTCGAATATTTGGAAAAAGTGATATCCCCCTCTAGACAAAAGAAGAACACTGACATTGTTGACCCACGTCATCATCAATATAAAGACAAATATAGGAATGAAAGGGGATAGCGCTACTCAGAGGAAACTGGCAACAAAACACCAGTAAGGAAAGTAGTAAAGTCGGACAGGGCCGACTTTATGATACCCTTCACCACTTTGGGTGTATTAAGCAGGACCATTGATACGTTCCGTGTCTACCGGTGCAACATTTACCAAAATTCCAACGAACATACAAATGGGAGCTTTATCTAATTCTGAATCGATTTCAATAAAATTATATGTCAACCGTACAAACTTTGGGTCTTTAGTGCACACTTTATCGAAGGAAAATATATATGGGAGCTATATCTAAATCTGAACCGATTTTCATGAAACTAAACATACAACATTCTAGGCTCAGTTCTGTACACTATACCAAATTGCGTGGAAATCGAAAGATATATATGGACTTTGGTGCACCATTTCCATAAAACGGACGAAACTATATATGGGAGCTATATCTAAATCTGGACCGATTTTCACGAAACTCAACAAACATAACTTTGGATTGAATTGAATACACTATGCCAAATTTCGTGCAACTCAAAATATATTTAGGGACTTATGGGAGCTATAAGTAAATCCGATTTTCACGAAATTTAACACACATCTTTCTAGACAAAAAATATGGACAGACAGACGAAAGGAAACGTGTAAATCGACTTTCTATGCATATTCTATGCATATTATCAAAAGGAACCATGTGTCTATCTTGTTTCCTTTTGCCTGTTACAAACATATTCACAAAGACATAATACCCTGTACCATACAGTGGTGAAGGGTATAATAAGCAAGGACTTAAACCACTGCACAAAATGCAACGAGGTATTACCTCCCGGCTACACCATATCAATTATCATTTTGTGCCACAAAACAATCCGGTGACTCCAGGATTCTCAAACTCACTCAAAGTGAGTTCACAATAATTGTAAAAAGAGGCAAATGGAATACATCCAAAATGCCTGACCGAGCATCGATAGTAACAATTGGGGATAGCATAAAAATGGAAAGAAGAAAATGACAACATCAAATGAGCAAAGAACCCAACCACTGCTCAAAATTCAACTAGGCGTTCTTTCTGGGCAGCGATAGATGACTTCGCCATCTCCTAGAGCAGGTTAAAGCTGACGAATCATAATTCGTATGATGTCAAGAGGAGGAAAAGGAGAAAAATGCTGCATGGTTTCTCCAAAAGGGCTAATATATATTTGTTTGCGCTCAATTCAATTGTCGAAGCACTTTTTTACTTCGATTTTAAGCTACGGAAAATAGGTTTTGAATGATTCAGCACCTTTAAGAAAATAAATCATTGACCACGTAATTTTTATGTGCTGGAATAAAAAGAAGTCATTGGTAGTATGGCGGAAACACCATCAATTTCCTTTTTTAGCCGGCAAAAAAGGCAATGGTTTGTGAGGATGCGTGAGAGTTCGCACTCAAACGGTCGTTTGATGTTTTGTTGCGGTTTATATGCAAATATTCTTGATTCGTGAGGTGATAATGTTATAATAGCTTTTAAAATCATCGCGACATTATATTTTCCAAATTTTTCGATTTGACCTTTTTTGCGACTGTAAATTGTGTGTGATCCAACGAGAATAAAGCAATACTGGTAAAATAAATGTTCATGGATCCAACTATCACAGATTTTAAAAATTGCTCCTATATATACGTTTGTCCGATTCCACAAGAGAATAATCTTGAACATCATTTGTTGAAAACGATTCTGATTTAGGTATAACTTCCATATATATTTTCGTTCGATTTTACCTAAATGGTGCACCAAACTACCAATGTGTGTCCGATAGGGAATAAATTGCATAGCATACTGAATTAGGTACAAATTAATTTATGCGAAGTTTTGCTGAAATCGGTTCTGATTTAGATTTAGCTCCCATATATATTTTCGTCCGATTTTAAGTAATATTGCACCAAAGATTTTATGTTTGCTCGATTTTCAAGAAATTTTGCATAGCTAGTTAAATTGAGTCCAGAACAGTGTGTATTAAATATTGTTGAAATCGATTCAGATTTAGATATAGCTTCCATTTTTATTTTCATCCGATTTTTAGTAAAGGGTCAAATTTAGGCCGATTGTCACGAAATTTTGCACAAGGGAATGAAGATAGGATTGCCCAATCAGTGCCAAGATTTATTGAAATAGGTTCAGATTAAGATATAGCTCCCATATATATTTTTGTCCGCTTTTTAGTAAACGATGTACTGACCTAACATTAATTATGCACCAAACAATGATCTGGTGTGGGTGAGGGATAACATTGTGAACTGTTTGACCCTCTATCGGCCCTGTGACATTGTCAGCTTATAGGTTGTTTATTTGGGAAAATGAAACAGCAAATTAAGCAGTGGCTTTGCGAAAACCATTATCCTAATTTGGAAACATTCTGGAAAGGTTTTTTTATTTACCCAGAATCCAAAATGTAAAATTTCAGCCTCTTAATATTACAGAAAATGAATCGCCTTCCACTTTAAATTGGGATTATGTCAAACATATTTTTTTAGACCCTTCATCACACTGTGGTACAGGGTATTATGTATTTGTGCATATGTTTGTAACAGGCAAAAGGAAACGAGATAGACACATGTTTCCTTTTGAGAATATGCATAGAATCACTTTATAAGTCAATTTATGCATGTCCGTCCGTCTGTCCATGTTAAATTGTTAACAACGTACAGGTCGCATTTATGATCCGATTTGGATGAAAGCTGGCATTGGTCACTTATTTGGCCCAAGGACGAACCCTAACGAAATTGGGAAAAATCGGTTCAGTTTTAGATATAGCTCTCATATATAGTTTCGTCCGATTTTATGTAAATGGTGCACGAAAGTCCCTATATATCTTCCGATTTGCACGAAATTTGGCACAGCGTACGGAATTTTGTCTGGAAAGATTTGTGTTAAATTTCGTGAAAATCGGTTCAGATTTTGATATAGCTGCCATATATAGTTTCGTCCGATTTTAGGAAATTGGGCACCAAATCTCTATATATACTTGGATTTGCACGAAATTTGTCATAGTGTACTCGATTAAGTCTAGAATGATGTGTGCTAAGTTTCGTGAAAATCGGTTCAGATTTAGATATAACTCCCATATATAGTTTCGTCCGATTTGATGTAAATGTTGCACCAAAGCCCTTTATATATCTTTCGATTTGTACGAAATTTGGCACAGCGTACGGAATAAAGTTCAGAGTGATGTGTGATAAGTTTCGTGAAACTCGGTTCAGATTTAGATATAGCTCCCATATATAGTTTCGTCCGATTTTATGTAAATGGTGCACCAAAGTCCCTACATTTATTTCGATTTGCACGAAATTTGGCATAGTGTACTCAATTCAATCTAGAATGATGTTTGGTGAGTTTCGTGAAAATCGGTCCAGATTTAGATATAGCTACCATATATATTTTCCTTCGATTTTATGTAAAGTGTGCACTAAAGACCCAAAGTTTTTACGATTGACATATAATTTTATTCAAATCGATTCAGAGTTAGATAAAGCTTCGGACAGGGCCGACTTTATGATACCCTTCACCACTTTGGGTGTATTCAACAGGACAATTGATATGTTCCGTGTCAACCGATGCAACGTTTTCCTAACCCCAACGAACATACAGTTGGAGTTTAGGTAAACGTTGCACCGGTTGACACGGAACATATCAATGGTCCTGTTGAATACACCCAAAGTGGTGAAAGGTATCATAAAGTCGGCCCTGTCCGACTTTACTACTTTCCTTACTGGTTTTAATTACAGCCACTTCTGTGAGAAAAATATTCAAAGACCTTAAAAATACACAAATAGGACGAACATTTTATATGGATATCAACATATAGAAAATGGAAAACATGTTTGCTATCCTAACCGAGACCAGTGTGGGCGGATACCCAAATAGCAAAAATAGATCGGTACTTTCATTTATAATTTTTGCATATGAGTCAGCATACGAAAACGTGTATGCAATATTACAATCAATTCAATAAAAAAACGTACTCGGCTGTTCTCTGGAGGCTACCCCAAAACATGGACCAATATTGATAATTCGTGGTAGGGAAATTCCAAAATATAAAATTGAAGCAACTTCGGTTGAAATCGTTCATAAAGTCACTAAAACACCGAATAATTTAGGTACCTCTCTATGGGATCTACTCTAAATCATGGACCATATTTATAATTTTTGGTAGGGAGATTTTGTACCCAATTAGAATCCAAAATATTAAGTTTGAGCCAATTTTATTCTGGTTTAGAATAAATAGGATCTCAGGTGAATATTTCGAAGTGTTACAAGCAAATTTTAAATACACTTACTCCACCTTGTGGGTATAATGAATTTTTAAGAAATACAAATCTCATTATAAGCTATAAGCAATTTTCTTTATATAAATGTTTTAGCACTTTCTAGTATATTTTTAAACAAAATCCAGCATTTTTTGTCAACAAAGTTTTGGCGATACCTGCTGCGGAAGGGATGTGTATGGTTCACATATAAATACAAATCTCATATTTAATGAAGTTAGTTAGTCCTACTATTAATACTAGGATTATGTATCGAAATTAAATGTGGTACACCGCTCCATGTTTGGATATATCCCCTATATAGCGGTACCGACCATATTTTGGACAAACTTTTTAGAAACTGTAGAACTGTCATTAGAATATATCTAGATTTCTAATGCGTTCCATTCCACTTATTTCGATTTTTCTTTTCCCTTAAAAACTTCTTCTTGTGTTTGTGAATATAAAGTTCATGGTCAAGAGGGACGATGTACGTACCATCTAACCATCTAAATTAAACCTTGAGTGTAGTACTATCATAATCTATGACTTTGCACAGTGTATGCTTTTGTACTCACCACCACATATATTATTTTGTACACAACACAGTATGAACAAAACAGAAAAAAAAAAAACGGGAAATACGAACAAAAAAATGCTGTGGATTGGTAAGCGTTAAGCTATTATGGCAAAATGTTGATACGATTTAAGCTCTGCATACACACACGCACAAACAAAAAACGCACGACACAGTCAAACAAACGTATGTACATATACACACAAATGCATATATACATATATACTGACGGGGTTATACAAACAAAAAGTGGAATCTTCATTTTCAGATAGAGTGTTAGCCCATTTAATACGCAGAGTGTGCATGTATGTGTGTGTGTGATTGTATGTGTTTGCCTTATCAATGTGAAAACGGATGTGTGTGTGTATGCGTGTGGTTGCTTGAGTGTAACTCTACAGTTTAGATTGATGGTTTATGAGGTCAAAGAGGTTATAAACCACACAAACCAAGGATATGCTATCATTTCAAAATGAATTCAAACACACACGCATGCACACACACTCACTAAAAGGCTTACATGCACACATTCATGCCAACACTTCACATAAATACACACACACATTCACATCAACACCAGCATGATATTCACAATCAGAGGAATAGCAAACAAGAACTAACACTGACGCTTTGCCATTCTTTAATTCGTTCGAAATTCTATTCAGTATTTAAAGCTAACCCATTATTTTGAAATCTTTCCGGGAGTGGCACGATGGTTTAGTACAAATGCCACAAATCGGATCACAACTGACCGTTATCAGTAGTTGTTGTTGTTGTTGGTGTATGCGTACGTGCATTTTGTTT
>NW_026885409.1:0-6514 GCF_032173495.1 Musca vetustissima | reverse complement strand
AAATTCTCAACCAGAAAATCCGACAAAAATAAAGTTTTTGGTCCATATCATCCCCTAAATATTAACCAATCCTTTCCAAAATAGGGGTCTTCATTGGCCAGAACACATCATACACGCAAAATTTCGTGAAGATTGGTCAATAACTGTGGCCTGTATCGTGTTTACAAATTATAATGGACAGACGGACGGACGGACACACATGTCTAGGTCGACTCAGCTAGTCGATATATGACGATCGGTATACTTAAAGGTGGGTCTAGGACCAATATTTCGCGGCGTTACAAACTTTTGGGGCTGCACAAAGCTATAATACCCTGACAACATAGTTGTGTAGGGTATAACAACAAATACAATATATGAAAAACTTTGCCAGAAAATGAAAAACTCCTCACAACACTGATACATTATTGTGACTCCCCAAAATGTTACCTTTATTTTGGGGAGTCACAATAATGTATCAGTGTTGTGAGGAGTTTTTTGTTTTTCATTTCAGGTTGAAACATGAACTGACATTTGGTATCTTCAACAACAACAAAATATATCAACATTCATCTAGACAGACATTCGAATAGAAATGTTCACATACTGGTATATATGTATGTATTACAAAGTTATACCTATGCCGGCATCTAAAATATATAACCTGTAACTCTAATACTAAAACACAACCACATATACATACATCAACCTGGGTTTTTACTGCTATTTATGTAAATGTCTTACTATGTTGTTATTGTTTATTTTTTACAACAGCAAAATGATAGACGTCATGACATTAAGACAGACAAACACATAGCCAGGATTATAAATACACAATGATATTTGCTACAAGAACACCTAAACTAACATATGTGTATCGTATGTGGAAAAGTAACCTACCACAAAAACAACACTAAACCTCTGACTCTAAACCCAACCACAAATAACACCCACAACAATATTCTCCAAAAATCAAAAAAAAATCTAAGTGAAATGCGGTATTTTAGTTATATAACGGGGATGCGGCAAGACCAGACATATATATGTGCATACATATATGTTCATGTTAAATGTCGGATTTCATACGCTAAACTATGTGGTGTACGTTGGAATTGCAATTTTCGAATTTCGAAAAAATGAGTGTTGTGCTGAATTGTGCTAGGTTTGTGCCAAATTGTGCCGTAACTTTTTTTCGAAATTCGAAAAACTAAGGAAGATATTCGAAAAAACATTTTTTTTCGAAAAAATTTCACAGAATTGCAATTTTCGAATTTCGAAACAATGAAAGTTGTGCTGAATAAAGCTCAATTTGTGCTCAATTGTGCCGTTTAAATTTTTTCGATATCATGTACCGTTTTCGAAAAAATCTATATTTTCGAACGTATGTCAGGATTGCAAATTTCGAATTTCGAAAAAATTAAAGTTGTGCTGAATTGTGCTAGCAGAGCACACAATTGTGCCGTTTAAAATTTTTCAATATCTCTTACCATTTTCGAAAAAAATACGATTTTCGAACATATGCCAGAATTGCAATTTTCGAAATTCGAAAAAATAAAAGTTGTGCTGGAAAAATTGTGCCGTTTAAATTTTTTGAATATCTTTAACCGTTTTCAAGTTTTTGCAATTTCGAATATATAAAATAAAACCAGTATTTTGTATGAAAAATCTTTGTAAATTTGCTAAAAATGCAAATATCAAAATGCGCTAAATTGTGCTGAGTTGTGCTCGCCTAGCACAATTTTTTGTCCATACATTATAAATTTCTATCGCTACTCGTTACTCGCTAAAATTGAAAAATCCTTATAATTTCCATAAAAATTAGAATTTTTGAAATGTGAAAGTTGTGCTGAATCGTGCTAACCTAGCACAAATTTTTCGCCATACATTGCAAATTTCTATCGCTACTCGTTACTCGCTAAAATTAAAAAATTCTTATAATTTCCTTAAAAATTAAAATTTTCGAAATCTGAAAGTTGTGCTGATTTGTGCTAGCCTAGCACAACTTTTCGTCCATACATCGCGAAATTGTGTTTCCACTCGTTACTCGTTAAAATCGATCATATTTATTTGGGGATAAAAATCGTTGTAATTTTGCTAAAAATCCAAATATCAAAATGCGCTAAATTGTGCTGAGTTGTGCTCGCCTAGCACAATTTTTTGTCCATACATTACAAATTTCTATCGCTACTCGTTACTCGCTAAAATTGAAAAATCCTTATAATTTCCATAAAAATTAGAATTTTTGAAATCTGAAAGTTGTGCTGATTTGTGCTAACCTAGCACAAATTTTTCGCCATACATTGCAAATTTCTATCGCTACTCGTTACTCGCTAAAATTAAAAAATTCTTATAATTTCCTTAAAAATTAAAATTTTCGAAATCTGAAAGTTGTGCTGATTTGTGCTAGCCTAGCACAACTTTTCGTCCATACATCGCGAAATTGTGTTTCTACTCGTTACTCGTTAAAATCGATCATATTTATTTGGGGATAAAAATCGTTGTAATTTTGCAAAAATGCAAATATCAAAATGCGCTAAATGGTGCTGAGTTGTGCTCGCCTAGCACAATTTTTTGTCCATACATTACAAATTTCTATCGCTACTCGTTACTCGCTAAAATTGAAAAATCCTTATAATTTCCATAAAAATTAGAATTTTTGAAATCTGAAAGTTGTGCTGATTTGTGCTAACCTAGCACAAATTTTTCGCCATACATTGCAAATTTCTATCGCTACTCGTTACTATACCAAATTTCGTGCAAATCGAAAGATATATAGGGACCATTTACATTAACTCGGACGAAAATATATATAAGAGCTATATGTACGTCTGAACCGATTTTCACCAATTCCAACAGGGTTCGTCCTGTGGCCAAACAAATGAGCTGTACCAAACTTCATCAAAATCGGAATTTAACGGCGACTTGTACTTTGCTTAAAATTTAACATTAACAGATGGACGGACGTGCATAAATCGACTCAAAAAGTTATTCTATGTTTATTCTCAAAAGGAACCATTCGTCTATCTCGATTTGTTTTGCTTGTTACAAACATATGCACAAAGCCATAATACCCGGAACCACAGTGCGGTCAAGGGTATAAAGAGGGCAAATATGTGTACAGTACTAATTGGTGTATACAGTCCAAATTATTTGATTCGCTTCTTACCCAAATTGTACGAATTCTGTTATCACCAATGTGCACAGTACTAATTTGTGTATACAGTCCAAATTATTTAAATCGTTTATTCATGGCCAATTCTGATCTATAAAAGGGGCAATTTGTATGAGGCTACTGTTTCCCCTGCCCATTAAAAAATTAAGTACCCTATGTTACCACAAATGTACTCAAAAATCGACTGTGAAAATTTCATGAAAATCCGTTCAGTACTTTAGGAGTCTATAGCTAACACTAACAAACACACTAACTAGCATACAAACTAACAAACAAACATAAATTGATTTGAGTACAAACAGTCGATGTTTGAGTACATTTGTGGTAACATAGGGTACTTAATTTTTTAATGGGCAGGGGAAACAGTAGCCCCATACAAATTGCCCCTTTTATAGATCAGAATTGGCCATGTTGAAAATAGGCAATGGTAAAAATGCAATTATAGCAAAATGTTAGTAAATATACAAACCACAAATCTTTACTAAGTTCACAAACCACCTTTATGTAGGTGTTGCCAACTCACAATTTGTTTTTATGAAAATGATAAAGGTAGAAATATCTGAATCAAAAAAAGTGATACTGATGACAGATTCGTCAATTCGAGTACGAAACGATTTAAATAATTTGGACTGTATACACAAATTAGTACTGTGCACATTGGTGATAACAGAATTCGTACAATTTGGGTAAGAAGCGAATCAAATAATTTGGACTGTATACACCAATTAGTACTGTACACATATTTGCCCTCTTTATACCCTTGACCACACTGTGGTTCCGGGTATTATGGCTTTGTGCATATGTTTGTAACAAGCAAAACAAATCGAGATAGACGAATGGTTCCTTTTGAGAATAAACATAGAATAACTTTCTGAGTCGATTTATGCACGTCCGTCCATCTGTTAATGTTAAATTGTAAGCAAAGTACAAGTCGCCGTTAAATTCCGATTTTGATGAAGTTTGGTACAGCTCATTTATTTGGCCACAGGACGAACCCTGTTGGAATTGGTGAAAATCGGTTCAGACGTACATATAGCTCTTATATATATTTTCGTCCGAGTTAATGTAAATGGTCCCTATATATCTTTCGATTTGCACGAAATTTGGTATAGTAACGAGTAGCGATAGAAATTTGCAATGTATGGCGAAAAATTTGTGCTAGGTTAGCACAAATCAGCACAACTTTCAGATTTCAAAAATTCTAATTTTTATGGAAATTATAAGGATTTTTCAATTTTAGCGAGTAACGAGTAGCGATAGAAATTTGTAATGTATGGACAAAAAATTGTGCTAGGCGAGCACAACTCAGCACAATTTAGCGCATTTTGATATTTTCATTTTTAGCAAAATTACAACGATTTTTATCCCCAAATAAATATGATCGATTTTAACGAGTAACGAGTAGAAACACAATTTCGCGATGTATGGACGAAAAGTTGTGCTAGGCTAGCACAAATTATAAGAATTTTTTAATTTTAGCGAGTAACGAGTAGCGATAGAAATTTGCAATGTATGGCGAAAAATTTGTGCTAGGTTAGCATAAATCAGCGCAACTTTCAGATTTCAAAAATTCTATACGTTCGAAAATATCGATTATTTCGAAAACGGCACATGATATCGAAAAAAATTTAACGGCACAATTGAGCACAAATTGAGCTTTATTCAGCACAACTTTCATTTTTTCGAAATTCGAAAATTGCAATTCTGTGAAATTTTATCGAAAAAAAATGTTTTTTCGAATATCTTCCTTAGTTTTTCGAATTTCGAAAAAAAAATTACGGCACAATTTGGCACAAACCTAGCACAATTCAGCACAACATTAATTTTTTCGAAATTCGAAAATTGCAATTCCAACGTACACCACATATAGCTTGCTGCAGATTAATATATGTTTGAACAAAAGAAATGTAATAATTTTCTTGATGAGCTTTTTGACTTTACAAGGATAAGCATTTTTGCCATTTTGATTTTGGTGGTGGCGGAACCAGCTTGCGTTGCTACCCCTCAGCTGTCCACAATGATGATGTGTGTACTCGCAACTGCCATTTTTGTTGTCGTTGTTGTTGCTTCTGTTGAAGCTTAGACCAAAACCAAATGCTGCCGATACTATTAACGCATTCTACCCCATTACTATTATTATTTGCCAGTGTAAATGGGTATAGAATCCGCCACTTAACTGCATCATCATTATCATGGACATCAGACATCATCCGGCGCGTCATGGTCGTCATATAGACCGAATGAACATCCTCACTTGTTGTAGACACATTAAATGTACTTATGCAGTAGCATTAAGAGCTCACTTGCTTATATGCATACATGGATAAGTATGTATGATATTTAATCGTAATATGTAAGTGTATGTCTAAAATGTTGGATATCGGGAATTACAACAAAAAAGAAATTGTAGAGATAAAATATGATTTATAGACAGGGAGAGTACAATATGTGAGAATAGTTGAATTTCGATTGTTATTGATTAGAGGTTGCAGACATCTGCACAAAAATAGTTTAAAAGATACAAAATTGAATTTAAGGGGCTCTTGGTTTCAAAAGATTTTAATTTACTTCGAACCTGTAGCATCTCAAGATTGTCTCTTTAAAATTTCAAAAGCTTTTGAAGATATAATCGATTTATTGTTTAAGCGACAGGCAGTGTTGCCAAAACCTTGTTGATAAAAAAAATGCACGATTTTGTTTAAAAAAGTGCTAAAAAATTGTAAAAAGTGCCAAATAAAAGTGCTAAAAATGTTATAAGATGTGATTACAACGTGGGACGCGACCCATTTTCTGTACTCTAAAATGGGTATACTTTGGCATTCGGGATTCCCGATGAATAAATAACTCCTTTCTCCTCTCTGATTTAGGTTCATGATTTTTACATTGTTCTTAATTTGGTTTTTCATTTTACCTAAAAAACAACTTACTAGCAGGCGATGCTATAGTAAGCATATGAAGTACCCGACCATTTTTTGAGAAACATTTAATACACATGGTTCAGGGTAAAAACAGTTCTTACCGTCCGAACTTTAATACTTTTTTACTAATGTACTGGCTTTTTATACCCTTCACCACACTGTGGTACAGGGTATTATGTCTTTGTGCATATGTGGTATTATGTCTTTGTGCATGGTTCCTTTTGAGAATATGCATAGAATCACTTTCTAAGTCGATTTATGCATGTCCGTCCGTCCGTCTGTCTGTCCATGTTAAATTGTAAACAAAGTACAGGTCGCATTTATGATCCGAATTGGATGAAATTTGGCATAGGTCACCTATTCGGCCCAAGGACGAACCCTATTGAAATTGGGAAAAATCAGATAAGATTTAGATATAGCTCCCATATATATCTAACCGATTTAA